>NC_056730.1:1098107881-1098372881 GCF_019279795.1 Protopterus annectens | reverse complement strand
ATACGTGCCCAAATGTGCTCACGTGGGAGACATGCAAAGGGCCTTGCCAATGATGTCAACATCTCCCCATGCAATGTAATCAAAGCCTGACCCCATACCAACCCCATTTGTCTCTCCAAATCAGCTTGGGTCTCTAGAAAGACTTCAACCACAGAGACATGCATGGGCACATTCATGCAGAAAAGCATTCACTCACCAAGCACATTCACACAGACCCCTCCACTGAGAGGAGGTAAACAAGTTAAGCACCACTCTACTTTCTCATGCCAGTCTCCAGCAGCTGCTCAAGACACTATCTGAACTTGGGGGGTTTGGTCTGTAACCAGGGCTCCTTCCTTCTATGCTAATGGCTTTTAATGGGCAAATTTTAATGCAAATGCTAGTCATATGATCTGATTTTGGAAAATGATTTACTCCTCTGTGACTGTGTGTCAGTTGCTAAGGAGCTGGCTCATTTGCTCTGCTTAGAAGAGCACAGCTGTACAAGTGGTACTAAAATGATACCTCTGTCCCTTGGAAAGCTCCTGCACCGAGATCTGAGCATAGCTCAGAACCAACTTAAGCATCATAATGCTCAGACGGCCTTACCACCTGTCCAGTAACACATTCAACGGTTTGCAGCTTGCAATGTGTTTGGGCCATACAGAGTATAAAGATTCCAGTGTACCTTCTGATGCAGTTCTTAGTTTTTATGGTAAACAGACCTTAGATCTTGACATGACCAAAGAAAAATATGCAAAGGCATACTGAAGATGTAATTAAAGGAAACATATACTGACATCACAGGCTGAAAGACACTGGGCGAAGGCTGATTTTAGTGACACCACAACCTCCAACAGTGGCGCTCTCTAAAAATAAACTAAGACAGACAGATAATGCAGGAAAGAAAGGGAGGCCAACCCTGACAAGCAAACAGCTCTCCCATATGGAAATATCTGACGTCAATGTGGATGGATCTTTGGGCTCAGGACTGAAATACTGAAACACCTCATGAGTCAAGACAGACACAGTGGTGAAGCCAGACATAATCAGTGTACTTAAATCAGAACTAAAATATTTTTGAGCATCAATCAAAACCAATACCATTACAAAAGCCAAAAGTTCTCACTGGTTCTCTTTTCTAATGCCAGCAACAAAGCTAGGTTCTAGGCTAGCCACTTTCTCCGGCCACTCCTACTGATTACTGCAGAAACAAATGCAATACAACCTTGGATATACTCGTTTAGAGATCAGGGTTGCGGGGGGGGGGGTCTATATTACCTTATTGAATGATGAAAAGAGCAAACCCACTTTCATTGATCCAAAAAGGAAAAAACCCCTAAAGAACGAAGACACGGCCGGGGAAAAAATTGCTGCTCCGCAAAAAAAAAAAAAAAAAATTCAAACAAAATGAATTCCCTGGGGAAAAAATCGACGGTCCATGTCTTTGCTGTTTAGGGGTTTCGACCTTTTCGGATTAATAAAAGAGTGTTCGCTCTTTTCATCGTTCGATAAGGTAATAGACCTGGTTGCGGGAGGCCACTGCCCCCATATAGGCAGGTGAACTAGAGATGTCTTGTACAATGCTACTTTATTATATTTATCACACTAGCATAACAGAAGGGAGGTAGCGGGTTCTTGACATATACAGTCCACTAAGCAAAGCATCAGAAATTCTAAATAGATCATAAATATTACTGACATAATTTCTGCACAGAGATCAACTGTGGATAAAGAGAATGCCTTTGGCAACAAAAGCATAATTAAACATTTAATAAAGCTAAGTAGCAACTGGAATTTTAATGGCAGGGACAAAGGATTTATGACATTTAGATGAAACCCACTAACAGTAATGAAAATTTCACTGAATCCCAATCCACTGAAAACAGCTAGAAATACTGAATAATCTAAAATCCCAAGTTCCCTTCCTACAACCACCCCAATCATCCCACAACCTAATCCTAATAAATTACATAGGCATCCCAGAACACAGACTCTAAAAGGCTCCTCTCCCTCTCCCTAAACTTACTGACTGCTACCCCAACAGTAACATTCCCCAGCTGCTCACTAAACCTATGACTCCCTTCTTGCCTGTTAAACATTAACTGCCAGATCTCCCTAACTTTTAACTCTATAGACCTATCCCCTAACCGAAATCCCTATGCCATTTCAGAAAAATTCCCAGACAGTGAAATTAAACCTCCTGAGAAACAAGATACAAAGAAAGACAAGGGCTCAGAGTGCAGAGTCCAGAAACATTGTGGTAACGAAGTGAGAGATTTTGAAATCAGCAAGAAAGTAGACTAGTATTGCTAGAAATGAACTTATCTTCAAAGTCTTGATGAATACCTTCACGTGGTAGAACCCGTTGACACTGATATATATATATATATATATATATATATATATATATATATTTATTGTATTTTTTTACACAGCATATACAATGGAAAGAGGTAGGTTAAAAATAAAAAAAGACAGCTGGGAGCACAGATCTCAGGATAAAAAACTGAAAAAAAAGTGCCCAAACCTGGTGTACTGGACTGCAGTGTAACGTTCTCAAGACATGGAAATATTCCTACAATGGGGTTATGCCAGGCTCAAGGGGAGGATGACACCCCCCCCCCATTTGTAGAAGGTAGAATTAGCAGTCTACAAAAGCTACAAAAACTGACAGGGCAAAAAAGAGCCATAAAAATGACAGGGTGGACTACTGGGGGTAACAAAGAATTTACGTACTATTACACAAGAAGCCCAGAATTTTCAGGTAGAAGATATTCAGAAAGACATTTGAGGAAAGAAAAATACTTGCAATAGAAAAACTGTCAAAAGCTTCAAATAAAAAATAGCATTCATTAATACAACAAAAGCAATGTCTTTAGAGTTTTTTTTCTGGTTAGGGATCGCCACAGTGGATCACCGGTCCACAGATTGACTGGCAGTGGAGTTTTACGGTGTCTAGTTGCCAGCCCAGAGCCCAACCTTCACAGAAGGCACACATGCACACGCGCGTGCGCGCACACACACACACACACACACACACACACACAAACCTTCCTGCATGTATTTAAAACACACTCAACCACAGGGAGGACATGCAGACTCCGCACAGAAGGTGGTCCAGCAGAGAAATGAAGAGGAGAACCTCTTGCTATGAGGCGACAACACTAACCACTGCATCATCGTGGCCACTGCATTCATTAATACAACAGATCCATGAATAACACTACATAGACAAAGAAACTTTGGGCCTACTGGAAAAAAAGATGACAGAGGAAGTGCGAAAATCTAAAGAACAAAATCCAGAGATTTTTGAAAGATATTAAAAAAAAACATGAACATGGGAAAGAAAGACAGACATGATACGGTGTGCCTCAAAGACCTCTCTCTTTACTCTGTATCAGACAGACTCCTAAGAGCTGATCTTTGCCTGGCATACAAGGCATCCTTGCGCCCTGCTTTGATGAACCTTTTAGACATGTGCAAAACAAACAGCATCAGAACTGCTAGATCAAAAATCCTTATCTTCTTTTTGCGACATAAATGGGATATTTTGGACAGACATGTTTCTCAGAGAATTCCCATTCTCTGGAACAGGCTCCCCATCCATTTAAAACAGAGTTCCTCCCTATCCCTATTCAACAGCAACTTAGATCAATGGACAAGTAATTGGAAATTCTTCCCTGCTCTGGCGCCTGTGTGTCTGACGGACAGAGGCAGTCGGTACATCACCCCCTAATTAAATCAAATTTGTGGGTCACATTTGGGTTCCATGTCTAGGATTACGAAGGCCCTAGTGACCTTTACCTTATTATACACCCGTGAACCTATAAGAATTAGTTTACTAATCCAGGAATCTGGGTTAATATGCATCTATTTTCTTATGCTGAAAATATCCCTTCTTTGCTCCCTTAAGTATATGAAAACCTGCTTTGTCACATTCCATGAGTGAACTGTTATTTCCGTGTTTGACAACTCTTCTTTTCTCACTACTTTTCCTCCTTCTTTCTGATTTAACAACCACTGCTGTCTGCCTTCCTCATCTTGTGTTTCTCTCTATTTTCTAAAAGCTATACATTTCCCTAACTTCTGTCATCACTTCACTTAAGGTCTGGACAATATCCCAGGATGCCATCTAAACAGCATGAAACAATCAGGTCCTCTCGAATTGCTATTTAACTGTAGCCTCCAAACAGGCTTCATGTCTTATGAATGGAGAAATGATTATTATACCATGACCCCCCATTAATATTCCAAAACGTGCACGCTGATTGGTCAGCGTGCACGTTGTAAATCGACTTATACTAATGGAAAAAGGTCCGGTCGCCCGGACTTTTTCCATTAGTATAAGTGTTTTTTAAAACACTGTCTCGCTATGTTAAAGGAGTTTAACATAGCGAGACAGGTATAAAAAAAGCAACGGAGATCTCAGTTGCTTTTTTTTAAAGCTGTCTCACTATATTAAACTCCTTTAACATAGCGAGACAATGTGTAAAAAGCAACGGAGATCTTGCTTTCTTCGTTGCTTTTTTTTTTTAAACCTGTCTCGCTATGTTAAATGGGTTTAACATAGCGAGACAGCTTTAAAATAAGCAACGGAGATCTCTGTTGCTTATTTTAAAGCTGTCTCGCTATGTTAAACCCATTTAACATAGTGAAACAGTTTGTAAAAAGCAACGGAGATCTTACTTTCTCCATTGCTTTTTTCAAAACTGTCTCGCTATGTTAAATGGGTTTAACATACCGAGACAGCTTTAAAAAAAGCAACGGAGATTCTCCGTTGCTTTTTTTAAAGCTGTCTCGCTATGTTAAACCCATTTAACATAGCGAAACAGTAAAAAGCAATAGAGATCTTGCTTTCTCCATTGCTTTTGCCCACAGCTCTTTTGTACTGCGTAGGCATATGCATGCGCAGTACATCAGAACTGCCGCAGAATACCAGACAGTCTGCTGTGGAAGGGCAGCAAGGAGGCATTATACAATGCCATTATTTAAGAAAAGTAAATTTTTTTTTTCTTAAATAATGTCATTGTATAATAGCAATAACCCACTTCTGGGTGTGGGTAATGCTGGATTTACCCACGGTTGGCTTTGTTTGGCCACTCAGGCTTCACCCTCATGACCAAACCACGCCAACCGTGGGTAAATCCAGCATAACCCACACCCAGGCGTGGGTTATTGCTATAATAATGGCATTGTAAACCTCTGACATTGGACCCAACCCAATTAGGTTTCATCAAGGGTAGGTCATGCCTACACAGCCTAGTGGACTTCTTTGAGAAGATCACCAAAGTAATAGATGAGGGCAAAATGGTTCACACTACCTACTTTGACCTTCTCTGAAGTCAAAGCCAATGTCAATAGCCTCTGGCTGCCTAAATTTGCACATGATTGCAAACAAGGAGCTCTCACTGAATCGCCCACTGACATAAATGCTCTCCAAGATGGGCTGACACAAACAAACTGATGCCAAAGCCATAGTCTTAAACTAAGTGCCAAGAAATGCATAATAGTATCCTTCGGGAAGTCATCTACCCCTCAAAACTATAATATTGACAACACACCCGTAAGAGTTGGCCCAGTAGTCAGGGACTTGGGAACACAGACAGTAGTTTAGAGGCTTTGACTGTCACGTGTCTACAGTAGTGAGGAAATCACTGTATGTTTTGCAACTTATCAACAAAGGTATGGCATCTAGATCCAAAGTCGTCATTGCTCCACTGTATTCAGCATTCATCAGACCTATCAATGAGGACAATGCCCCCTTTGGTATGTACCTAACCAGGCATATCCAACAACTGGAATGTCCACAGAGGTTCCTCACTAAAAGAACACAGAGCATAACTAATACGTCCTATGCAGACCGCCTCAAGGCCCTATCCCTGTATTCTGTCTCCTACAGGCTCTTGAGGGGAGATCTATGGCTGGCATACAGGGCATTGTCAGAACCCACTCTGATGGACCTCCTGCATATCCACAAAACAAACAGCATCAGAATTACCCACTCCAAAGACTTAAACCTTGCCTGTGATACAACTAGGACCTGCTAGAGAAGTATGAATCCCAAAGACTATCCCTTCTTTGGAAAAGGCTCCCCCCATCAATGTAAAGCAAGAGTTCCTCCCTAATCCAATTCAAATGTAACTTGGGCAAATGAATAGAGAAACAGAATCATCATCCCTGGTTTGGCACCTATATCTCTAATGGACATAGGAAGCCTACAACTGGTTTATCTCCCAGGCCAGTTTGTAAATGTTTCACCTCCCAAGCCCCTGCTTACACTTATCAAGGGTACCAAAACTTGTCAGAGATTTGGGATGCATGGGTAGGCTTAACAAGGTCCTTGTGGTTGTTAACCTAGTACACACCTACGATCTTATAACATAAAATTATTACTTTTTTCTTTTTGATTTGCATAACTGCTTCACACAAAGGTTTGCTCTTCTATAAAGTCAGATTTTATGTATACTCATTGCACACCCCACAGTGTCTTCATTTATATTTGCTAAAGCTTTCCTATGATGCTGTGTCATTTTGCCAGTGTCAGCTCTCCTGAACCTGCAGTTCTGCATGGTATGTAGTTAGGGTGATTGTGCACCACAATGTGTAGTAATCATTTCTTCCCAAATGTCTGCCAACTTTCAGGACTCAGATCTTCTCTCTTCTCTACCTCTTCAGCTGTGAAAAACAATGGTGCAATAGTTAGTGTTGTAACATCACAGTGCCTGTTTCTCAGGTTCAAGTTGAGGTACCTTCTGTCAATAAATCATCTTGGGTTTTCATCAGGGCCTCCTGCTTCACTCCGTCCATATTCCAAAGACATGCTGATAGGTTAAACAAGTGATCTTCTACTCCACCTGTAGGCAAGTGCATGTGTACATATACTGCAACAGCCTGGTGCTTAATTCCAGGACTGGATCCATGCCTTTCACCCACTGCTTGCAGGACTGGATTCCAGCTTCCTCAGAACACTGGATTAAATGGATAAAGAAAAATAAATAAGGCCAAAACTACATTTCCTCAGCTTGTAACTAGCACTGTCTGTAGCCTGCTCTTTACAGGGCATCAACAATGCTGTTACTTTTCAGATGTGGTTGGGTCAGAGGATTCTTATTAGCATGTGCTGTAATGAATTTTACTCGGATATAACTAGATACTATACAAAAATATGTACTGCTATACTGAATACAGAAAATAAGCACATTTAGATCACTGAAAAATTACACAAATACAACCTCTAAATCAATTTTACTACGTCACTAAAAGTGTCAATAGTCAGCTAATCAAACCAGATGCTGGGTGAGCAGATTGGACTAACTGGGGAGATTTTTTTTTAGTTATGCTACAGAATCGGAATTGCCTAGACATAGTAAAGCCTTGTTGAGTCTAATTATGGCGGCTGCCAAAAAAGCAATTCCTAGAAAATGGAAATCAAAGTCTAGACCAACCTTACTAGAAGTAATGAATATAGTAACAGAGGTAAAATAACTGGACCTGGGATCTTTAGAAAAGGGAAGGAGCAAACTACATAGGAAAAAATGGGAATTGTGGGAACAATATATTCAGAGCAGGAACAAGGATTAAGTGGCAGGATTTGAATGAGCCATTCAATGCTTAACTGACAATGACTGGATGGGTTTATAAGTGATATACAATGTTTGCAACAACAATTGTTTCAGTTGTGTCTGTGATGTAAACTGTTTGCAACTAAAGCGGTATCATTTTGCATCTTTTTCATTTATATAAATGTAAGATTGCCTTTGTCACATTTGAAAATTTAATAAAGATGTTTGGAGAAAAAAAAAATGAACAGCTTGCAGGCACGCAGTCTGCATTTCGCTAGCAGTCCCATTCAAGGTAAACAATCAAAGGTCAAAAGATTCAAGTATTTCTTAACAGCAGGCATAAACTCATTTAGAGGAACTCTATGAAATAACAACATGTACATTTTTTCTCAGTAGAACAAGCAGTACACTAACTGGATGCCAAACGTTGTGATTCCTGTGGAAGATAGTGATCACAACAGAAATTACTGACAGAAATAAACAGGCTAAAAAAGGGTTGTTATACACAATATGCACGCAGTGTGCTTTTCTCAGGGTTGTGCATTACTTAACTGAAAGATATATGCTTCAAACCTGAATCTTTAGCTCCCTCATTGTGTGTCCTAACCTCTAACTACCTTGTGGAATGGCAGGACCTCAGCAGCAATTACTCCTGCCAAGCTGCTCAGACGAACAGTAAAAGCTAGCTCTACTTTTTTCACAAAGAAAGCCTGGGGTAATAACAACATGCATTTGTGCTTATCCTACTGGGAGTCACTCAGGCTCAATGGAAACTAAAAGGTGACATAAGAAAGCTCTGTGGTTAATAAAATCTGTGGGGCTGGATTAGTTTATAAATCCAGTAGTAACTTTTCTAACAGAGAAAAACATACAAAACGAGTTTAGTATCCAGGTTATTAAGGTATGAGGATGTTTTCCGGTATCAAATGCAAAAATTATCTGCAATGTCACATCATAAGCCAGCATACACACAAACAATTTTACCTGCCTGTCATTTTGCAAATAATGCTCTGCAGTTAACATTAAGTTGGTGAAACAACTAGTTTCATTTCAAGCTCAGTGTTGGTGAAAGGATGGAACCTTAAAAAGAACAGGATGCAATTCTTCTTTCACATTCTTTTCAAAAAGATCACAGTAAATGAAAAGGTTGGGAGGAAAAGAGACTGTGGTATCATATCTATTATCCCAGATGAACAACCTGTCTATATGAGGAGAGAAGGATGCAATGCCCCTGCGCATGTATACCGAACCTACAAAAGACTAAACAACTCTTATTTGGACAACAAACATACTCCAGCACTGCAGTCTAATCTTAATCTGATTGTGATGAGACAGTCAAGACTCTACATTTACTCAGAACCACAACTGATACATTAATTCAAGGCACAATCTACTAATGAAGATGTGAGAAGCAGTTTGTAGTAAGCATCTGGCAATGTAGATGAAGAAGCCAGGTTACCGCCCAGGCATACATGTTGATGACTGTTAGTACACTTCATAATCCTTTGTAAATTTAAATTTAAGTTTAAACGCAAGTGAGATGGAAGTTCAGGTTTGAAATTTTATCTAGATTGAGGTCTGCTGTAATTTACTGCTCACAATTTTCAGAGAAGACAGAAGGCATGCTAAGCCCCAATCAGCCCACAGAAACAGGACATTTTAGCATTTCCACTTATTCTGTGATCTGGCAGATTAGCACAGAAAACTACGGCTATGACAAGCTAATCAGCTTTATTCTGTAGTCCAGGGTTCCACTCATTTTGCCTCCATACACATACTGTGCAACTCCAAATTAGACATGGTGTTCTCAAGTCAACAGCTTACCAAGTCAAGAAAAGGAAAAATATATGCCTATGACTACAATAATTTACAATATATTATTTTTAGTCAAATAAGAAGGTAATATTTGATACAATGGTGAGGTTGTTAGAACTTCTGTCACACATTTGTTGTTCTCTAGTGCTTTCTATGTGCAGTTTTGCATGTCTTGTTTGTGTCTATAATGTTTTCAGTTGGTGGGCCCACTTCTAACTGCAGCCTAGAGAAATGCTGTAGATGAACTAACACTTGACATTAGAGGGGAATCCCACTTAAAGTATTCCATCATCCTAGCAACTGTGTCCCCAAAGAACAATTCCTCAAAAGGATACTAAGGGTGAATAGACTCCTCCTCATCAGAACCATAAGCCAAAGGCAAAGACATTTGTGAAGAATAAGACAAGGAGCTCTCATCAGACTCTGAATCTTCATTCGAGGAGTCCAGTTCCCCAGGCCAATTACAAGGAGTAGTGGTCCACGGAGGAGCAGGTACCAAAACCCCTTGAAAAGGCTTCATAGGCATCAAAGCAGAAAAAAGCCCTAATTAAACTCTTGCCATTCCCTTTGAGGATCCTTAGGATGGACCAAAGCATGCTTCATTTTTTTGTATTTTCTTGAAAGGCACATCAGTACTAACAAATACTGGAGGTTGCAACCCTTGGCAAGATTCAGTAAGAGTACCCAGAGCCTCCACCATGACCAATAACTGTGGAATCCCTCTAAAACCCTCAGAGATAATTAACTGCGATTCCCCCTCGATGTCCAGAGCAGACACCTGCAAAGCCTTAGAAGAAATGTGAAAAGATGAATCCACTCCGATCTCTGACTGAGTCACGGCAGAGGAATCCGGTGTAGATGCTGAATGGCCTACAGAGATATTCTAGATGGATGCCCAGTGGAGACTGGACAGCTAAAGAATCTGCCGGAGACTTCTTGGCCTTCTTCTTACCTAGTGATAGTATCTCGAGGTTAATGGATTCCACTATGTTACCCTGGGCTAACTGTTTAATCAGTTGGTTTTCAGGATAAATGGCCAGGGAAGACAAACGGCTTCTGAGTGTCTTAGGCACAAATGCCTTAAAGACACTACAAGAGGTATGGTCATGGGAAGCACCAAACAAAGGAGACACTGTTCATGATGATTCTTACAGGGAATATGCATCCCACACTGACATTTTCTCTTCTTGGATAAGATGAACTCTAGGTAAGCAAAATAAAAGACCAAAGAAAAGAAAAAAAAAATAACCCCAACGGGGCACTTATCTGACAGCTAGGTATTCAGCACAACAACAAGGCATTCACACAAATGAGCAATAATGATGTTAGGACTAACTGCAAACAATTTCAGGGTAACTGCATCCATAAGTTACTTTTACATCCTATGTCCTGTGCGGGGAATATATGTGTGATGTACACTGCACACAAGATCATAAGGCTTTGGTATACTGGCCAAACTTCAAGCTGCCCTGGACGAGCAATCCTTATAGTAAAGAATACTGCAACAGTGATACAGAAGGACATCACCATAGGTTAGAAGGTGTGAGTAAAAAGTGCAATTGTGTAATAACTTACCGTAACAGCAGACGCTCAACTGACCACTTGTTGCAGTATTACGAACAACTGGGATATTCCACCAGGGACAGCTATACATCTGGCCAGGATACCAAAGCCTAGCCATCTTCCTCTTGCACGGTACATGCAATGTATGACCAAAGTGCACCAAACCTATGTGGTATATAAAGGATGTATGGTCAAAAAGAACCTCATGAAGTTCTTGCCCCAAACCTGACAGTCATTAAGGCAAAAAGAGAACCTGGCTACCAAAATCTTCCTGTCAACTTTTTATTCATTTGACATTTGTTTACCAAGAAAGTACGACTCAGCCAGAGAGTGCCTATATTCAGTGAAGGTCTGGGAAGAAAAACTCCACAATCCCAGTATTTCAAAAATCAAGCTAAATGCAAAAAAATGCATAGTAATCCCCTTTGGAAAAAACAGGAGTACCCACAAACTACAACATAGGAGGTAATCCCCTGAAATCTGAAGAAGAAATAAGGGATCTAGGGACCCAAGTAGATAGTCAGCTTTCCTTTGATAACCATGTTGCCAAAGTGGTTAGAAAATTCTTCTATGTGACCCATCTGACCACAAAAGGGTTCACATCAAGATCTAAGGATGTAATGGTGCCCCTCTACTCTTCCCTCATCAGACCCATTATTGAGTACAATGCACCAATTGGAATGTACCTGGCTAGACATCTCCAGCAGCTGGAGAGACCACAGAGGTACCTAACCAAGAGGATTACTGGCCTCAATCAGTTGCCCTATGCAGCACGAATGAAAAAGCTAAGACTGTTCTCTGTTGCATACCGCTTTTTCAGAGGCGATCTCTGTCTAACGTACAGAGCCATGTCCAATCCAGAATTGTTGAACATGCTCCATCTTAGCAAAACCAAATCTACTCGAGCTACAAGCTGCTCTAGGGATATAAACCTCAACACAACAATGAATAGAACACGCTGGAGGGATAGATTCCCTTCGCAGATACTTCCCTTACTATGGAACAGGGTCCTGATCTACATAAGACAGAGCCCTTTACTATCACTCAAGAGGAACCTTGATGAGTGGATGTGTAACAGAAAGTTCACACCGGGGATCACACCAACAGTACTACTAGATAGGGGCCAAGGGTACTAGCTGCTAGTACAAGGGTCTAGGGAACTACTAAAGGGGCAGTGAATACCGCACAACATGGCTGGGCTAATATATGCCTTCGGGCAGATAGCCCAGTACCAACCTACGAACCTAAAGATAAAGGTAAAGATATTTTCAATCACAAAGTATCATGTTACATTACAAAGCAGCAAGTACAAGTATTTGAAATCACACAGTATCATGTTACACTACAGAACAGGAGTGGAATAAAAAAACAATGTTACAATGAGAAAAGCATATAACATACATTTTACAGTAGAGTCAAATGTAAAACAGTAACAGTTCAGCCAGGATTGGCACAGGAGCAGGTCCAAGATTATTTAAGGTATTCTTTTAGGGAGCATTTAAAGATGGGTAGGTTAGAAATAGTTCCGGTGGTTAGAGGTAAGGAGTTCTGTTTCTTTTTGCTACTGAGTATGAGTATAGGCTTTGTCCAGGGGATTTATTTGGTTTATTTATGGTGAGAAGGTGTTTGTTTTCTGATCTGAGAGTTCTTTTTGAAATATACGTATGGATTAAAGGGATAAGAGCTGGGCAAGCTAATGCTTTGTGCAAGATTTTATGTAACATTATAAGATGAATGCAGAGGAGGTGGTGTGGGAGAAAAATTTTGGAGTGAGTTGGATGAAGTGGTGATGACTGTTCCCAAGGGTGAGAGACTGGTGATTGGAGCAGATTTCAATGGGCATGTTGGTGAAGGGAACAGAGGGGATGAGGAAGTGATGGGTAGGTATGGTGTTAAGCAAAGGAATGCCGAAGGTCAGATGGTAGTGGATTTTGCGAAAAGGATGGACATGGCTGTGGTAAATATGTATTTTAACAAGAGGGAGGAGCATAGGGTGACATACAAGAGTGGAGGAAGATGCACACAGGTGGATTATATCTTATGTAGAAGGGCTAATCTGAAGGAGATTGGAGACTGTAAAGTGGTGGCAGGGGAAAGTGTAGATAGGCAGCATAGGATGGTGGTTTTTAGGATGCCATTGGTGACCAAGAAGAGGAGGATGAGTGTGAGGGCAGCACCAAGGATCAAATGGTGGAAATTGAAAAAGGGTAATTGTGAGGTGATGTTCAGGGAAGAGTTAAGACAGGCACTGGGCGGCAGTGAAGAGTTACCGAATAGCTGGGTAACTACAGCAGAGCTAGTAAGTGAGATGGCTAGAAAGGTGCTTGGTGTGACAGCTGGAAAGAGGAAGGCGGACAAGGAGACTTTGTGGTGGAATGAAGACGTACAGGAGAGTATACAGAGAAAGAGGTTGGCGAAGAAGTGGGATTGTCAAAGAGATGAAAAAAGTAGACAAGAGTATAAGGAGATGAGGGGCATGGCAAAGAGAGAGGTGGCTAAGGAGAAGGTGTATGAAGAGTTGTGTAAAAGGTTGGACACTAAGGAGGGAGAAAAGGACCTGTTGGCTAGACAGAGGGACCAAGCTAGTAAAGATGTGCTGCAGGTAAGGGTGATAAAGGATAATGAGGGAAATGTACTCACAAGCGAGGAGAGTGTGTTGAGCAGATGGATAGAGTACTTTGAGGGGTTGATGAATGAAAAGAATGAGAGGGAGAGAAGGTTGGATGATGTGCGGATAGTGAATCACGAAGTGCAGTGGATTAGCAAGGAGGAAGTAAGGATAGCTATGAAGAGGATGAAGAACGGAAAGGCTGTTGGTCCAGATGACATACCTGTGGAAGCATGGAGGTGTTTAGGTGAAATGGCAGTGGAGTTTTTAACTAGATTGTTTAATGAAATCTTGGAAAGTGAGAGGATGCCTGAAGAATGGAGAAAAAGTGTTTTGGTACCGTTTTTAAGAATAAGGGTAATGTGCAGAGCTGTAGTAACTACAGAAGGATTAAAATGATCAGTCACAGCATGAAGTTATGGGAAAGAGTAGTGGAAGCTAGGTTAAGAAGGGAGGTGATGATCAGCAGTATGGTTTCATGCCAGGAAAGAGCACTACAGTGGCAATGTTTGCTCTGAGAGTGTTGCTGGAGAAGTACAGAGATGGTCAGAAGGAGTTGTATTGAGTCTTTCTGGATTTAGGGAAAGCATATGACAGGGTGCCTAGAGAGGAGTTGTGGTATTGTATGAGGAAGTCTGGAGTGTCAGAGAAGTATGTAAGAGTGGTACAGGATATGTACGAGGGTAGTGTGACAGCGGTGAGGTCTGCGGTGGGAGTGACGGATGCGTTTAAGGTGGAGGTGGGATTACATCAGGGATCTGCTCTGAGCCCTTTCTTATTTGCAATGGTGACGGACAAGGTTGACAGACGAGATCAAACAGGAGTCCCTGTGGACTATGATGTTTGCAGATAACATTGTGATCTGTAGTGAAAGTAGGGAACAAGTGCAGAAGACCCTGGAGAGGTAGAGATATGCTCTAGAGAGAAGAGGAATGAAGGTCAGCAGGACTAAGACACAATATATATGTGTGAATGAGAGGGAGGACAGAGGAATGGTGAGGATGCAGGGAGTAGAGGTGGCGAAGGTGGATGAGTTTAAGTACTTGGGATCAACAGTTCAGAGTAAAGGTGAGTGTGGAAGAGAGGTGAAGAAGACAGTACAGGCAGGATAGAGTGGGTGGAGAAGAGTGTCAGGAGTGATTTGTGACAGACGAGTACCAGTAGGAGTGAAAGGGAAGGTCTACAAGAGGGTAGTGAGACCAGCTATGTTATATGGGTTGGAGACAGTAGCATTGACAAAAAGGCAGGAGTCAGAGGTTGACGTGGCAGAGTTGAAGATGTTAAGATTTGCACTGGGTGTGACGAGGATGGACAGGATTAGGAATAAGTATATTAGAGGGTCAGCCCAGGTTGAAAGGTTTGGAGACAAAGCCAGAGAGGCAAGATTACATTGGTTTGGACATGTGCTGAGGAGGGATGCAGAGTATATTGGGAAAAAGATGCTAAGGATGAAGCTGCCAGGTAACGGGAAAAGAGGGAGGCCTAAGATAAGGTTTATGGATGTGGTGAGACAGGACATGCAGGTGGTTGGTGCGATAGAGCAAGATGCAGAGGACAGGAAGAAATGGAAACAGTTGATCTGCTGTGGCGACCCCTAACGGGAGCAGCCGAAAGAAGAAGAAGAAGATCTATTATGACTCCTAATAGCTTGGTATGGTGGACTAACTCGATTTCAGCACTATATGTGAAAAAGATTTTGAAAGATGCTTTGTTAGGGCAGTGAGTTTTTGGGGTAAAGATGAGTTGTTTTTTTGGGGGGGGGCGGTTGCGTAGGAGTTCTGCCACTGTATGCCAGGTTTCAATGGAGATGGCAGCTTGTTGAGAGATTTCTTGGAGATGAGTTAAGCTGTTTGAAGAGCAGATGATGGTAGAGTTATCTGCATATTAAATCACAAGAAGATGAATGTAGCTTTTTGATAAATATATTGAACTGAAAAGTACAGGGCCAATGATGGATCCTTGTAGGTCTCCTGTGGAAGTGGGAAGGTATGTGTAGATGGATCCTTGCCATTTTACAGTTTGCCAGTTGGCAAGGTAGCAACAGAACCATTGAATAGATGCTAGACCCAAGGTGGAAATTTTATTTATTTATTTATTTATTTCATTTATTACAGTTTGATAACTGGGATTCGTATGAAAAAACACAACAAACTAAGTAATCAAACTAGACCCTGTACAGACCAAAAAACACCAGGAAAACGAAGTCTCCTCTCAAATGTCCATTTAACAGAATAAAATCCAATAAAATAGGACAGCACTGTGTCAGAAAAAACAATCCAGGTTTTTTTTTTCTCCTCTCAAATGTCCATTTAATAGAATAAAATCCAATAAAATAAACCAGCACTGTGTCAGAAAAAACAATCCATGTAAGTGCTTTCGTCTGTTCACAAGACAGACTTTTACAAAACCAGCAACCATATACTTAATTAGTATTTAAGTAGCTTTTAAATCGGGTGAACCAATTCTAAGTTAAAGCAACAGCTTCCTGAATAGTTACACTATTAAAACTTTTGTCCCCGTCCTACACCAAAGTTGTTCCAAACTACTAGAAAGCAGGTTAAGTTCATTAGAAAGCTCCATCTTAAACCGGGTAGTAGAGTAATTCCTGGCAATGTCTTTAAGTGAATGGTCTGGTCTGTCCACTGCTCGAAAAATCACCAAACTCATAAGAAAAATGAGCGTTGGGTATGGAAAAACACACCGAGCCAAGTAATCAAACCAGACCCTGTACAGACCAAAAACCACCAGGAAAACAAAGTCTCCTCTCAAATGTCCATTTAATAGAATAAAATCCAATAAAATAGGACAGCACTGTGTCAGAAAAAACAATCCAGGTTTTTTTTTTTTTTTTTTTACGAGTATGAATATAGGCTTTGTCCAGGGGATTTATTCGGTTTATTTATGGTGAGAAGGTGTTTGTTTTCTGATCTGAGAGTTCTTTTTGAAATATACATATTGATTAAAGGGGTAAGAGCTGGGCAAGCTAATGCTTTGTGTAAGATTTTATGTAACATTATAAGCTGAATGCAGAAGAGGTGGTGTGGGAGTTCCAGCCAGCTAAGGGTATGTAGAGCTTTGCAGTGATGGGTAAAGGAGGATGAATTAGTTGTAAACTTGGTAATTTTGTAGTAGCAGCTTTCAAGTTTGTTTTTTATGGATAACTGGAAATCGGTTAGAATTGGTGTGCCGTACAGTAGGGTGGGCAGAAGGCAGGTTTGGGCTACAGTAATTTTTGTGGGTGTGCTCAGAAATTGATTGCTTCTGTATAGCTTGCCTAGTTTTTGACAGGTTTTCTTGATATTGCTTTGGAGGTAGAGGTCAAATTTAAGACCATCATCTATTATGACTCCTAATAGCTTGGTATGGTGGACTAACTCGATTTCAGCGCCATTTGTCAAAAAGATTTTGAAAGATGGTTTGTTAGGGCTGTGAGTTTTTGGGGTAAAGATTAGTTTTTTTGGGGGGGGTTGAGTAGGAGTTCTGCCACTGTATGCCAGGTTTCAATGGAAATGGCAGTTCGTTGAGAGATTTCTTGGAGATGAGTTAAGCTGTCTGAAAAGCAGATGATGGTAGAGTAATCCGCATACTGAATCAAGGTGCCTTCACAAGAAGATGAATGTAGCTTATTGATAAAAATATTGAACAGTACAGGGCCAAGATGCATCCTTGCAGGACTCCTGTGGAAGTGGGAAGGTATGTGTAGATGGATCCTTGCCATTTTACAGTTTGCCTGTTGGCAAGGTAGCTAGAGAACCATTGAAAAGATGCTAGACCCAAGGTGGAAAATGTATTTATTTTATTTATTACAGTTTGATAACCGGGATTAGTCCACTGGACCTGTAAGAGCCCGTTTTCAGTGGAGGCCCGGGGAGAAAAGCTCCAGAGAAGTGGTCAATTACATAACAATATGGGATCTGTACAGATGCTCGGCTGCATCTTTCACTGAATCTTTCACTGAATCCCAATTGGGTGAGCATACTTGTGCGAAAGTGCTGTTCACTGAAGCAGCACTTCCGCGCAAGTATGCTTGTTGTTCCGGTCTTACTACAGTGCGGTAAGGGAAAATGCCCTTTTCCCCACTGTAGTGCGACCTCGGAGTGAGAATATTAAAGTAGGAGGGTGTGGGGGGTGCAGGAGGCTTGCCCCCCTGCATTCAAGTAGACTTAGTGTTTTTTTTAACATACTTTAACGAAAGCGCTTTTTCGATGAAAGCGCTTTCGTTAAAGTGTGTTCGGTGGTAATGGATTCAGGCTTTTGAACTTTCGTTCAAAAGTCCTAGATCCAATAATGCATACAAACGTTGTAAGGTAGTAGAACAACAGAAGCATACAAAGGATAACATGCAGTTAGTTAAGGAAAAAGATATGGCATTTCTACTTCTAGGTAATGAATTACCAAAAACTGAGATTCATGTAGTCAAAACATTACTTACAGAATGTAGGCCCATGTTTTAGAGGAGGCCAAGGGAGAAAAAGCTCACATTTATACAAAAGTTATACAGAGTTATTAAGGTGTAGAACAGTGGAAGCATACAGAGATACGATGCAGTTATAGAAAACACAAGACATTTCTAATTCTAAGTAATGATTTACAAAAAATGAGATTCATATAGTCAAACAATTAATTACAAAGTATAGGCACTCCAGATGAAAAACATGATAAAAACACCTAGTCCGATAATTTGTTGAACGAGCTTTATTAAAATCCAGTAGCATTTTCGCTAAAAACAATTGCAGCTTTCTTCTTCAAAAAACAAAAGAATGTTAAAAAATATTTAAAAAAAAAATGGAGGTGTGGCATTGACGCCACTTCCTCTTAGTTAATTCACTTAATTCACTTTAAGCCGATAATCAGATAAAATCTTCAACTTACATAAGAACAACCTTGTTTGATGAACTTGAAAAACTCCTCGCTTTTTTTAAAATGCTAAACAATGAATTACAAAGTATAGGCACTCCAGATGAAAAACACGAACATTATGCACAGATAAAAACACTTTTTTTTCTTATTGAGAAGTTTACTGTGAGGCACCATGGCAAAGGCTTTTGATATATCTAGAAATACTGCAGATACAAGTTTATTACAGTTGCAAGTTTTACTGACAGCATCTGTAAATTATAGTAATGCAGTAGAGCTGCTGTGGTCTGGTCAAAACCCAAGCTGCATATTGCTGATTGGCTTATTTTGTAAGAGATAGTGGAGAAACTGTTGATGAATACGTATTTCAAGGATTTTAGAGAGGGGAGACAGGATGGCTATGGGATGGAAATTTGCAATGTCAGTGGAATTACTTCCTTCATGTACTGGGGCAATGTGTGCCATTTTCCACACGTTAGGAATTTTTTATTGTACCTGGGCTGATGAGAGAGGATATGGAGGACCAGGATTTTTTAGGGTTGTTTTTATGGCTATCTTGTAGCTGAATATAGTAAGACTTTTTATCTCTATTACCTTGTTTCTTAACTTAATTTTGTAGATGTCTGAATAGTTGCCAAATTTTGTCATATTTTTTATTCATTTTTATTTTATTATTTTTTTTTTGTCACTTAGTCCATGATTTGTCTTGGTGTTTCATAAGGAGTTTACATTGGTTGGTAAGCCATGGGGTATGGCTGTTTGACCAAGGTGTTCAAAATATATACAGATGTTGCACTGAAACATTCAACTGCATCACTTAAGAGAAGTCTTTTTAGGATGGACGAGTTAACTGCCTTCAGAGATTCGATGAAAGACTACTTGGAGAATGTGGAGAGATTATGAGTAGTTTTGAGCTTACATTCCTTTGTTAGTTGTATAATACTCTTGTGGGTATAAGGTGGCAGGTGATCACTTAGTGTAACAGGGAAGGTACTTGAGGAGGCAAAATTAGATGGGTTGGTAACACAAATTCAATCCAGGATAGATTCTTAGGAGTTATTTTTGACACATCTTGTTGGGTGAATCCACAGATGTTTGTGCTGTTGGTCACTGAATTTGTGAATAAAGACTTCCAGTCAAAGTGTACATCACCCAGGAGGATAATTTCATTTGTGTTTGCATTTGTTATCCAGGATACTATGCTTTCAAGTACTGGAATGTTCTGTCCTGAGGAGGGATGATATAAAGCACTGCAATGCATATGCTCTTGGCTCAGTTAAGTTTTAGGAATGGAATTAGAATTTCTGCTTTAACAAAAGTTGGAATTGTGCCTGTATAGGGATCTACTATACGCATATTTGGAAAGATTGTAGCTATTCCACCTGCTTTTTATGTTTTCTCTCTAGCCTAGTGATATTGTAACCAGGGGGTAGTATTTCAGCATCTTTTATTAAAAGCTTTAGCCATGTTTACGTTGTGGCTAGGATGTCTGGGTTGTGTTCGGTCATACACATATGAGCATCTGTGATTTTGTTGTATACACTTCTAATGTTTAGAGTGACTATTTTTACCTTTAGGGTACATTTTATGATTTGGGGTTTAATTGAGACCTGGATTGGGGTGGATGTCACCACAGAGATGTACATTGGAGAAAGAAGTTTTGTTTATTATGGCATTTTTAGAAGAGATGGGTAGAAGCAGAGCTGACGTGTTAGGATTTTGGGGTTACTATAGTGGAACGGAGCTATGGGAAATAAGCTTGAAGATATTTTTGAGTAGCTAGTGGGAAGACGGTTGATATGTGAGGATGAAGGAATGGTTGAAGTGTGCTTACTTATTACTAGTACTGGTGATGATGTTAGGAATGACAGAAGGAATACGACACAGGAAGGAACTAGCATGATTAGTGCTGCAAAAATCTTGCAGTATGGTTAGGTGAGGTAATGGAGTGGTAATAGTGTGAAGAATTGGGAGGTTTTGATGGGGAAGGAGCACAGTGAGATTTGTGAAGGAATTTAGAATAGAAGTGGGTGGAGATGGTGTAAAGAGAACAGTTTGTGATTGGTTGGATAGAAAGTTAGGTACAGGACAGGAGGGTGAGCGGTGGAGGAACTGAGGTATAAGGGTAGATGTAGTGGGCGTGGGTGGGAATTGGTGGTAGGGCAGTAGAGCAGAGTGAAGCCCGAGCTTAACGATAGTTGAAGGGAGCGAATTGACCCACAATGAAGTCAGTACTAGGAAAACTATCTGTAAAACTTCAGTAAAACAGGAGAGAAGGCAAATCCTGATCATTTTAAAGACAGTAAGACAAGCTGGTCAATTGTTGCTAGCATACACCTAAGTTAACTACAAAAGGCAGTAAGCAGTGAATTTGGCTAGAAATAATGCTAGAGTAGCTAGAGAAAAAAAGAAGTTATGTACTCACCATAGCGTTTCATCTGAGTTGCTGCTTTTCATTTTGTCTTCAACTTGTGGGTCTACAGATCCAGTATGGATTCGACATGGCCACATTTTCCAGCATCAGATCAGAGCTCCAAGCTCCTCCCTACCCATAATGTCCCTGTCTCCGTCCTCCCATCAGATCGAGTTTGCTGCTGACAGCAGCACTCTGACCTTACCAAGAAGTAACACCTTGGTATTAGTACCATGAATGCACTATAGGAAAGACAATGGCTTGGCAAAGTAAGGGCTATGTCTCTTCTACCTGGAGCATTACACAACCCGCAAAAGGCAAGGGGAAGTAGGGATGACAAATGAAAAGCAACAACTCAGATGGAACATAATGGCGAGTACATAATTTCTTTATCTGAAGTTGTTGTTTTCATTTGACCTTCAACCTGTGGGATAGAGTCCCCAGCTACCAAAAATCCCTGGGAGGTCCTCATGGAATGATATTCCGGAGCATGGTGGCACCAAAGGATGCCCTGCCTCTGGACAGGAGATCCAACTTATGGTGCAAAATAAACATGTGTGAAGATGCCCAAGTAGCTGCAGAGCAAATGTCATCCAAGGAAACCCTAGACCAAAAGGTCACTGAAGTAGCCATAGACCTAGTAGAATGTGCCGTAATCTGACCTGGTGGAGACAAACCTTTGGCTGTATATGCCCAAACTATGCACTGAGAGATCCAACAAGCAATATTCACCTAGGACACAGTCTTTCCTAAGAAAGGCTGAGCAAAGGAGACAAAAAGTTGATCAGACTTGTGAAAGGACTTTGTTCTATGCAAATAAAAATGCAACTGCCTATGAACATCAAGCAAGTGCAATTTATACTCTCCCTTATTCCAGACGTAGAGGAGTGGTATCGGGTGCACCGAAGTTAAGAGCGGTGCTCTCCCCCTGGGGAGGAGGGTACAAAATACAGACAATGCTCTACACTTCCTAAGAGGTGTGTGGTCTGCCGTCAGGTCCCCTTAGATATTGGGGGCCTGCCCTGGTTTTGTTGTCAAAAGCCTCTGTAGTGATTTTCAGTGGAAAAAACCTCAGTTTTATAACCTTAGTGGAAAATCTCAGTGAAATATCAGTCAACAGGACTACAAATAACTGTAATCTCTAGTAGAGCAGTGGAAAACCGGTGGAATGAAATAAAGATGAACCTCTAAAGGATAAAAAATTAATTTCAGATAATCAAAATGATAAAAAAAAATCACAGATAATCAAAATCAAATCTCAGTCAGCAATAAGCCATCCCAGTCTGCAATGAGAAGATAGCAATAAGACGACTCTGGCGACTTAGATTCAGTCTGACGACTTCTTTATTATTCTTTTTATGAAGTGGAAGCTGTCTTGGATGCTCTCCTAACACTGTACAGTGTTCAAGACATGGTGTTAGGAGTTACAATTTATATACTTGATAGAGGGCTGGGTTCTGGGTTTCAGCCAATAGTCCCTCGAAGGTGTGGTCAGGTGTGTAGCCTTTAATGGAACAACCCAATGGAGCTAGATGGATAGCCCGGGAAAATTTTTTTACATCAATTACTGTTGGAATTCTTGTGTACTTGGATAGTTCAATAGAATTATGAAACAAAAGAGACTAGAAACAACAGAGATTCGCAATAGCAAAGATTTGCAATTAAAACACATGTAAAGACAGTGGATAACATCTACAGTCGTTACAATCTAAACACAATCGCTGCTTTTAATACGTCACTGGTTAGTGCTGAGTGTTAAGTCTCTCTTTGCTGTCTGAAATTTCATAGTACTTTGTAGCAGTTGCTGTGGAGGGTGTGAACACTGCTGTTATTCCGAGCCCATCCTGTGTTCTTGTCGTTTATCCTGGTGGAGGGGTTGAGGGTGGAGATTAATTCTATTCAAGGGCAGAAGTGGGCTCCATAAAATTTGTTTTGTTAAAAGCTGATAAGGATCATGAGGAGAGAAAAGAAGCCTAGATGTGTACTAAAACAAACTTGAAAATAATACCCAGAGGCCGGGGCAGAGGAAGCAGCAGCAGTGGAAGATGAAGCAGCAGCCACTGAGGAAGATGGAGGAAGAAGGCCCCAAAGGATCACCGTGTTCCTCTTGTTGATCAATGAGCGGGAATTGAATCCCACGCAGATTGAACAGGTGTCCAGGTGGGGAACCCCTAGACAAACCACACACAGAGTGTGGCCATCAATAGGGGGAAGCTTCTGGCCACACCCTGTGCATTTCTGAAACCCTGGCTTGGGGGTCTCAGCCACGATGCCGGAAAATCCAAACACACACACACACACCACTAAGTTAGAGGAGGACATGGAAAGGAAAGAAAGGGAAAAGAGAGGAGCTTTTTTTTTTTTTTTTAAGGATTTAGAAGACCAACAGGAGTGTTAGGGGTAGTGGAGGAGCCTGGATCTCAGATTTGATGCCGGAAAATGCAGTCGTGTTGTATCCGTACCAGATTCACAGACCCACAGGTTGAAGATCAAATGAAAACAACTTCAGATCAACTGATGAGAGGAGGACCGATCAGGTACTTCAATGGAATGCAGTTACCAACCAACCACACCCCCCCCACACACACACACACATATGGTTTACCAAGAAAAACAAACAGTGAGGTAAAATGTTTATGGATATAAAGACAAGGTCTTTGAACTCTAAATGACTGACATGAGTCACAGCATTTAATTTTATGGTTATGGGCTTTTACTGCCTTTCCAGGCATGTTTTACACTGCTAGAGCAAAATATGCTAAAGTGTTAATCTAGCTTCACCTTCAGCAGTAAAAGGCTTGTGGGTAGGGATCGGGGCTCCACTTCAGTTACTGCTTACAACTGCTCAGGTCAGGTCACAACAGAGGTCCAGAGGTAGCTTTTCACTTGAACAAGCCTGAAGGAGCAGGTCATATAATTAAGTGAAAATCTGTACTCGCTGAAGTCTTCAGAAAACCTCAACAGGTACTAGGCACTTTGTGAATACTCTTGAGACAATATAAAGCCCAAATTATACTGTAAAGCAGACAACCTTCAAAACTTCCTGTGATCTCAGTGGATTGGGATATGAAAGTAAGCATATTTTACATCCAAAGTCACCAAGAGTGCTTGAGGAAGAATCATGGGAAGTAGAAACAGGAGGATAAGCATTTTGAATTTTGGAACTCTTACCAATAAGTTGACAAGGGACAAAATCATGAATGGATCTCCATTTTCCCTGTTTTCTGGGAACCAGGAAAAGTCTTGAATATAAACCTGTTCCATATTTTTGATGAGTGATTTACTCTATTGTGCCTTAAAGAAAAAGCTTCTGTGCAGTTGGAGGGATTAAGAGGAGCTGATTTGAAGGAACTGAACAAATGCCTGATTTGTGTCAAACAGAAAGCCATGACTGTAAATGATATGAAAAGTGTCTTTAATAGAAGGGTAAGGGACAAACTGATGTGGGGAAAGGGGGTTGAGAGGCAGAGGTCGATAGTCACAAATAGACGGGTTTGTCAGGAAGGGGGGGTTAGATCCCTTAAAAGTCTGCTTGGGTTTGTCTAATGATCTCTTTTTTGAATATCTTTTACCCTTTTGTGGAGCCTTTTGCTCTTCATGAAAAAAAGGGGCTATACTAAGAAGGGGAACTTCCCTGAAACTTGGGAAAGAGAGAGAAAGACTTGTTAATGTCTTGCATGATTTTGCCTTTTTGAAATGTCGGCGGCAGCAGCAGGACCATAGAGAGCATCTCCATCCAGTGGGGCATCTAAAATTCTGGATTTAACATCCTCAGGAACAGAATGAAGCCTGAACCAGGAAAATCTCTTCAAAACAGAACTGATATCAGCTGCTCTAGATATCAGCTTCAAAATAACTGCATGTAATAAAATGCTTAGCTACCTGACAGGCATAATTCAATATAGAAACAGCAGAAAACTCGTTTTCAAAACCACCCAAGTCAAATAGAAGTTTGCAAGTTCTCCCAAGAAACACAAGAGATACCTAGTCATATGTGTCTGACAGCTGAAAGAATGAAAGGCCAGAAAGAGAAATGGTTTAGACCTGTCTCTCATACCTGTGAACATCTCTACTGTCCCTATCACGAAGAAGGGCATTGGTAGGAGTTTAGTAGGCTTATCAGATTCAAGGGACATAGCAGCAGGATCAGATGAGAGATTCACATACAAAATTTTACAGGAGTCTGGGACTTGATAAAATAATCTGTCATGCTTCTTCGGTGCAGGAGGTTGGCTTTCATGGTTCACAGAAGCAGGGACAAATGTATCTTGCAAAGCCTTAAGTACTGGAGGGAAGGCATATGGCTTCAGAATTCCAATGTACATAAGATGATAATAGCTTTTTTGCATGTCTGACACCTGCTTGCCTTCCCACTGAAAATGCTGCATCATCATAAACTTCCTCTAAGGGACAATCAGGGGACACAGTGTCATCCTCCTACGACTCATGTCCTACAGGTGAGTGAATCTGGGAGGAGTAATCCACAGAATTCCTCCTCAGAATCTGAATCTTCCTCATCTGAAGAAGAATCTGTCTCTTCAAAGGGAAAGAAGAAGATGGAGGAGCAGCACAAAAAAGAACTGAGGGCAGCTTAAGAGGGAAAAAAGCTTTAAACATCCCTTGACAAAAATCATACCACTCCTTCTAAGGATCCCTGATAGAAGGAGGGAAAAGGAAAAGTGCACCTACTCTGCTTGTTCTTGTCAGGTAGAGAAGCTTCCACATAACAAGGAGGCTCAGAGTCTTGATGTACCTCAGTAAGAGAACCCGGCACTCCACCTCTGACCACAATCTGAGGAATGCAATCAGGTCACTCTGAAATAATCAGCCTTGGTTCCCCCTTTGGGGCAGAAATAGGTATTTGATCTGTGAGGGTGGACATGCTAAGAGGCAGCTCCCTGTTGGTCCTAGACGGGGATGAGATAGATGGAGCACCCGCTGCATCTGGGCAGCCCGATGACTCATCGAGAGGCATAGCAAAGATGTCCAGGTCTGACTCAACAGCTGAGGCATCAGATTTGATTTTCTTAAGCTTCTTTTTTGGCTGAAGCAGGATGTCTAAGCAGCTGTGAAGCATCAGATTCCATTCTAACCTGTGTGAGCTATTTCAGTCACTGATTTTCAAGATAAACATGAAGTGAGGACAAATGGCTCTTAAGAGATACAATACAAAAGGCCTTGCAAGTAGTACAACTTCTTTAACTGTGATTGGTCCTAGGTAAAATATGCATTTAGTATGAATGTCTCTGTAAGGTATTTGTCTCCCATAATCACTTTTCCCTTTTTAATTGAAATGAAAAAAAAAGTAATTTCATGGGGATATTTATTTGCCCTAGGAAAATAGAACCAGTAGACTGTACATCTGACAGACCAACAAGCAAAGCCTATATGTCACTTATATACTAAACAGATTTGCTCATACATGTGAGGTATGGTGCAAGAGGAACACACCTATACTTTGTTAGCCTTGTTGTATACGTAGAACTATCCCTAATTTGTCATCATAGGAAGGGCATCATCAGTTCCACTGCCTGCATATTACATCTTAATAGGGACCAAATCCACTAGGCTTCCTGAATGGCTGCTCCACTGCACTTGAGCATCCATTTGTGACTCTTATAAAAAGTGTCTACTATTACAATGTAAATACTAAGGAATCTAGCACCCAGAGTTTCTCTTGTGCTATGCATACCTCTCAACTCCTGAGATTTCCGCAGACTGTCCAGATTCTTGTCACATATTTTTGGTCTTTCCTCATAAAAATTGTGGTTTGCTGGATTTTTGTGGGAAATCAGTGAGGACTGAATTCACCAAATAATGGCAGGTATTTGATTTTCAGTCTTCATATTCTCAGAAAATGAACCCAGCCACTGAGGATGTACAAGCCAGTGCATTTCTCTGTGCCAGTCCCAAGCCCAGATAAATGGGGAGGGTTGCGTCAGGAAGGGCATCCGGCATAAAACTTTGCCAAAAATCATTCATGCGGACAGCAATAAATATTTACATACCGGATCATCGAGGCCCGAGTTAACAACGACCGCCACCAGTACTGTTAGCCAACCAGGTGCTGGCGGAAATTGGGCTACTGTTGGCAGAAGGAAGAGAAGAGGGGGAAGGCATGGCCGAAGGCAGGAAGAGAGGAGTAAGGCTAGGACTGTGGTAGTAAGGGTTGGAACTTTGAATGTTGGCAGTATGACTGGTATAGGGAGAGAGCTATCCGATATGATGGACAGAAGGAAGGTTGGTATATTGTGTGTGCAAGAGACCAGATGGAAGGGGAGTAAGGCTAGGTGTATCGGAGGTGGGTTCAAATTGTTTTATCATGGTGTGGATGGGAGGAGAAATGGCGTAGGAGTTATCCTGAAGGAACAGTATGCTAAGAGTGTTTTGGAGGTGAAGAGAGTGTCGGATAAAGTGATGTTTATGAAGCTGGAAATTTATGGTGTAATGATGAATGTTGTTAGTGCATATGCTCCACAAGTTGGGTGTGCGATGGATGAGAAAGAAAAATTTTAAAGTGAGTTGGATGAAGTGGTGATGACTGTACCCAAGGGTGAGAGAGTGGTGATTGGAGCAGATTTCAATGGGCATGTTGGTGGAGGGAACAGAGGGGATGAGAAGTGATAGGCAGGTATGGTGTTAAGCAAAGGAATGCAGAAGGTCAGATGGTAGTGGATTTTGCGAAAAGGATGGACATGGCTGTGGTGAATATGTATTTTAACAAGAGGGAGGAACATGGGGTGACATACAAGAGTGGAGGAAGATGCACACAGGTGGATTATATCTTATTTAGGAGGGCCAGCTTGAAGGAGATTGGAGACTGTAAAGTGATGACCGGGGAAAGTGTAGTTAGGCAGCATAGAATGGTGGTTTGCAGAATGATGTTGGTGATCAAGATGAGGAGGAGGAGTGTAGGGGCAGCACCAAGGATCAAATGGTGGAAATTGAAAAGGGTTAATTGTGAGGTGGAGTTCAGGGAAGAGTTAAGAAAGGCACTGGGTGGCAGTGAAGAGTTACCATACAGCTGGGTAACTACAGCACAGCTAGTAAGGGAGACAGCTAGAAAGGTGCTTGGTATGACATCTGGAGAGAGGAAGGACGACAAGGAGACATGGTGGTGGAATGAGGAAGTATAGGAGAGTATACAGAGAAAGAGGTTGGCAAAGAAGTGGAATTGTCAGAGAGATGAAGAAAGTAGACAGGAGTATAAGGAGATGAGGTGCATGGCAAAGAGAGAAGTGGTGAAGGCTAAGGATAAGGCATATGAAGAGTTGTATGAAAGGTTGGACACGAAGGAGGGAGAAAAGGACCTGTACCGATTGGCTAGACAGAGGGACCGAGCTAGGAAAGATGTGCAGCAGGTAAAGGTGATAAAGGATAATGAGGGAAACATACTCACAAGCGAGGAGTGTGTGTTGAGCAGATGGAAAGAGTACTTTGAGGGGTTGATGAATGAAGAGAATGAGAGGGAGAGAAAGTTGGATGAAGTGGGGATAGTGAATCATGAGGTGCAATGGATTAGCAAGGAGGAAGTAAGGATAGGTATGAAGAGGATGAAGAATGGAAAGGCTATTGGTCCAGATGACATACCTGTGGAAGCATAAAGGTGTTTAGGTGAAATGGCAGTGGAGTTCTAACCAGATTGATTAATAAAATCTTGGAAAGTGAGAGGATGCCTAAGGAATGGAGAAAAAGTGTTTTGGTACGTTTTTTTAAGAATAAGGGTGATGTGCAGAGCTATAGTAACTACAGAGGGATTAAATTGATCAGTCACAGCATGAAGTTATGGGAAGGAGTAGTGGAAGCTAGGTTAAGAAGGGACGTGACGATTAGTGATCAGCAGTATGATTTCATGCTGGGAAAGAGCACTACAGATGTGATGTTTGCTCTGAGAGTGTTGATGGAGAAGTACAGAAACGGTCAGGAGTCGTCGCATTGTGCTTTTGTAGACTTAGAGAAAGCATATGACAGGGTGCCTAGATAGGAGTTGTGGTATTGTATGAGGAAGTCGGGACTGTCAGAGAAGTATGTAAGAGTGGTACAGGATATGTATGATGGTAGTGTGACAGCAGTGAGGTCTGAGGTGGGAGTGACAGATGCGTTTAAGGTGGAGGTGGGGTTACATCAAGGATCAGCTCTGAGCCCTTTCTTATTTGCAATGGTGATGGACAGGTTGACAGACGAGATCAGACCAGAGTCCCCGTGGATCTGTAGTGAGAGTTGGGAACAGGTGGATGAGACTCTGGAGAGATGGAGATATGCTCTAGAGAGAAGAGGAATGAAGGTCAGCAGGACTAAGACAGAATATATGTGTGTGAATGAGAGGGAGGATAGAGGAATGGTGAGGATGCAAGGAGTAGAGGTGGTGAAGGTGGATGAGTTTAAATACTTGGGATCAATAGTTCAGAGTAATGGTGAGTGTGGAAGAGAGATAAAGAAGAGAGTACAGGCAGGATGGAGTGGGTGGAGAAGAGTGTCAGGAGTGATTTGTGACAGACGAGTACCAGTAAGAGTGAAAGGGAAGGTCTACAAGAGGGTAGTGAGAACAGCTATGTTATATGGGTTGGAGACAGTGGCATTGACAAAAAGGCAGGAGTTTGAGCTGGATGTGACAGAGTTAAAGATGTTAAGATTTGCATTGGGTGTGACGAGGGTGGACAGGATTAGGAATAAGTATATTAGAGGGTCAGCCAGGTTGAAAGGTTTGGAGACAAAGCCAGAGAGGCAAGATTACGTTGGTTTGGACATGTGCTCAGGAGGGATGCTGAGTATATTGGGAAAAAGATGCTAAGGATGAAGCTACCAGGTAACAGGAAAAGAGGAAGGCCTAAGATAAGGTTTATGGATGTGGTGAGAGAGGACATGCAGGTGGTTGGTGTGACACAGCAAGATGCAGAGGACTGAAAGAAATGGAAACAGATGATCCGCTGTGGTGACCCCTAATGAGAACAGCCGAAAAAAGATGATGATATTCTCAGAAAATGTATGGCAACGCAAGACCTTTTATAGTTTTGCAACTTTCTAAGTTTAAAAGAGCAATATTTAAAATTTGATCCTATTTTTGGGGCTTTGCCCCCCCCCCATTATTTTTGGCTGTGTCCAGATTTTTTATGATAAGAGGTTGACAGCTATGGTGGATGCTAAACTAAGGAGTGAAAGGCATCACCTTTTTTTACTTTTTCCAATTCTTTTGGGTTTATATTACAGTGATGGGAATAGACCCCATTCCCAAGTCAAAGTATGATTAAAGTTCATGAAATAAGTATTGATTCGATGTTTAATGTCACCCAGAAGTGCTCATCGCAGCACCTGCAATGTGCCCAGTAATGATTCCTTCTTCAATTCATACGGAGTTACATGTATTGGTAGCATATCTAAATATGATTGTAGATTCTTTTTTGGAAGACCTGTTGCTCCTACTACTATTGGAACTATATGGGTATCTATCTTTCTTCCACGCTGCTCTCGTTTCTCCCTTCAAATCCTGATATTTTATGACTTTGTCCCTTGCTGTATGCAAGATACTGTAATCACTGGATGTGGCAAATTCAATAATCATTGCTACTTTTGTCTTCTTGGACCACTACATCTGGTTTTCTAGCATCTATCTTTTGAACTGTTGGTAATGGATGATCCCATGTGATGCAGATTTCATCATTTTCTATGATGCTTTGTGGATCATGTTTCCAGTGTTTTTCAGCCACTTCAATACTATAATGTTTGCACAATCCCCACTGCACAGTCTTGTCACATTATTATGCCTTTCGGTATACAGTCCTTCTTGCATTAGTACATTGCAACCAGCAAAGAGGTGTGCAACTGTTTCCAATTCAGTTTTACAAAACCTGCACTTGTCTGCTTCTCCCACATGTTCAATGGACTTTGTAAACCAACGTGTATGCAGCCCACTGTTTTGGACCGCCAATAATAACCTTTCATCTCTTGGTTTTTATTTTGCCGCTCCTTAACCATTCCTGCATTCTTACCTGATCAACATGAGGTTCTTCCAGAAGTTTTCTATACTTGCAACTATATTTATGCATTTTCCACATTTCCTGCCTTCTCATCTGGTCCTTTACCTTATATTCTTTCGTTTTTTGGCACATTCAGTTGCGGCCTGATTTTTATCTACTTCTGGTATGATTTCCATTCCTGCTTGATGCCATATGTTTCTGCAAGATTAAACAGAGAAGTCATCTTAGATTTATTCTCATGTTTCAAAACTTTCACTATGTTTGGGTCTTGTGAGTTCACCAGACATGTGTGGAGTCCCATGACTGCAGATCTACACATGTAATCAATTTCAAGGAGGCCCATCCCTCCTTCAGAACAGGGAATATATAATCTTGGTATACAATGATTTTTATAAATCATTTGGTGAGCACAAAGCATCCTTCTTGTTTTCCTATCTAATCTATCCAACATGTTTTGGGGCCAGTCAATCCCTCAGAAACTGTAAATTAGGACAGGAAGAGCAAACTGGTTTATAGTGTGGATTTTCTTCCTAGATGTCAGTGCTGTTTTCAGGATTAATTTAATTCTTCCAAAGTATTCCTTACTAAGTTTTATTCACATTTGTTCATGTTTTATTGTTGATCCTTCATCAATTCCCAAATATTTATACACTCCTACTTTCTCAAGTTCTTTTATATCACATGCTTGTCCCAAACTGATGTTATTCTGGTGTTCTGTTTTCCTGCTTTAAAGGTTGCTTTTGCACATTTATCAAGACCAAATCACATTCTTATATCAGCTGAAAAAGTTTTGACACCTTACACTTGTGCTTTCAATTCCTCATCTGATGAGCTATACAGTTTTAAATCATCGACAAAGAGAAGATGAGAAGTCTTTATACTTTGTTGTTTTCTATGATCCAAATTGTAGCCGTGGCCTAAGCTGTTAAGTAGACCGCTTAATGGGTTAAGGGCAAGGCAGAATTGCAGAGGTAACAAACAGTCAGCCTGGAATATCCCCCTTTGAATTTTTATCCCCGGGATAATAATTTGTCCTTTATCATGGCTTAATTGCAAAGTGGTCTGCCACTGTTTCATGGTCACTGCGATGTAGTCGATCAGTGCAGGGTGTATCTTATACATTTTTAAGTACTCTTTTATCCATGAATGTGGGATACTACCAAATGCTTTTCTGTAGTCAGTCCATGCCATACTTAGATTCTTCCCCTTTTTACAGTTCTCCACTATGACTTTACTTAACAACAAATTATCCTTTCTTTTAATGCACTTTTGTTCTACTGCCATAACTATGTTTTCTTCTAAATTACTATAAACTCTGTCGGCATCAATTCCCATGTATAGTTTATACGTCCTTGGAAGGCAAATTAATGGTCTATAATTTTTAGGGTAGCTTGCAGGTTCACACTTAAGTAGGAGCATTGTTTTTCCTGTTGTTAGCTAGACTGATGTCTGTTCGGGGTGCCCATATAATTAGTTCTTACTCGTGGCTAAATCTTTGTGCAAAGATGTTAATACTTTTAGGCAAAAGTTAGGTACTGCATCTGGGCCTGGAGGCTTTTCTTAACTTTGTTTCAATCTCTCTGGCTATTACTTCATCCCATTTCATATCCTGTACCTTTAAACTTCTTATTCTTTTTTACTTCTTTTATCCATTTTGCATCTTTGTTATGTTCCACAGGATCTTCATAGATAATTCTCCAAAATGTATCTATTTCTTCTTTTTTTGGTGGTCTTTCAATTCCTTTTACCTCGTTTCCCAATTCTCCATAAAACATTTTTGGGTCATCAATGAAATGCTTATGTTGCACTTTTCCTTTATATTTTTCTGCATATATTCTAAGTTTTTCCACCTGTGCTGAGATTTTTTATTTGTGATCGTGCATGATAGATCCTGATCTTTTCCAGTATTGCGCATTGCTTCTGTCACATCTATCTTTCTTAGTATTTTTCTTGATCGGTTTCCTCTTCTATATTCCTCCAACAGTGACACTTCTTGTTGTAATTGCTTTACAGTTTTCCCTATTCGATACTTCCATGATGATATTTGATTTCTCCATTTCCTTTCCCTCACTACCCTGTGTTCTTGTGGTAGAACTTTATCAGTTATTAATTTAGCTGCACAGTAATATATCCTGTTTACTTCTGTTATATCGCATGGATCTCTATGTACAGTTATTAATTTAGCTGCACAGTAATATATCCTGTTTACTTCTGTTATATCGCATGGATCTCTATGGACAGTCCTAATTACTGTGTTCATTTGTTTTATCAAACCTCTGACTTTTTGAGTTTTATCGACCTTCTGTGGTCCATTTCTTTCATTGATCTCAACACGTCTATGTCTATTAAATCAAGCAACTCAACTCATTTTCTTCTAAACTGAGGGCACATTTTTTGTTTTCATTTCCTGCGGGCCTCACCTTCAGCATGGACAGTAACATGGAAAAGAAGGCAGCTCAAGGAGCAATATTAGGAAACAGACGCACTCAGTGGGGAACTTCTACATGCCAACTACCCTGCTACAGGCACTAATGCCCACTCACTGAAACAAGAGTCATGTTCACATTTTGATGGAGGAATCCTTGGATTCTTGGCAAGGTACTGTTACTAGGTTTATTGTCTGTGTACAGACATATTGTTAATGTTACAAACAGGTCTATTTTAAAAGCAGTTTATATAAGAGTCTAACACAATCACATGACAAGCAGCCCAAAAAGTCATATGATCAAAAGATTCTAAACAGAATCATGTATATGCACACATACAAATAAAATTCTCTAAAACATGCTTACTTATAAAATAATATAACAAACTGCAAAAAACATTTTCAAAAAATTGTGAAATGTAACATATTATTTTAATTTTATACGCTGTATCTTAGTCAATATAGGCTTCAAAGAAGCAGCACTATTAAGACCTGGTGGAACATCCGCTGTTAATCTGATGATCCATTCAAACTCCCTTATTTCCAAGGTATTACCAATATCTCCACCCCTATCTGATACCTGAACACTATCAATAACCCTAAATTTAAAATTATGATTTGACCCACATGCATTTATGTGTTTATATAGGGCATTATTCTCATTAGCCCTTCTTATCTCCGATTTATGCTCTATTAACAATTCCTTTAAGTTTCTAGTCGTTTTTCCCACATAAAAGGAGGGACAGGCAGTACAGGTGGCGAGATAGACAACATTATTAGTTAAACATGTGGCTGGTACATGAAAAATAAAGATCTTATTTGTCATTGGATGTTTAAAATTATTATTTCCTTGCATATTATTAACATTGATATTATTAGGCATAATATTGCCACAACAACTGCAATTACAACAAGAGAATGTACCTTTTCTTACCATGCTATATTGGTTTTGTGTACTTATATTAAAATCCTTATAACATAGTATACTTTTTAATGTCTTCATGTTTCTATATGCAAATTGTGGCTTACTTCCTAAAATTACTCTAACATCTTCCGATGCCATTAATACCGTCCAATATTTATTAATGATACCTCTAACTAAATGTGTCATAATATTATAAGAAGTAACATACCTCAATCCACCTTCCCCTAGTGGTGTACTATGATTACTACCCGTGCATACTTCACCTGATAGAAAAGTAGGTTTATATATAGTGTGTCTATTACTCATTACCTCTGTCATAACTTCAGTTAAAGCATCAATTCCATAACCACTATTTACGAACTCTTCATATACATCATCTATCTGTTTTGAACAAACCAAATCATCAGTATTTAGTCTACTTATTCTAGCTAATTGTGCCTTGACTACTCCCCTAAACACATGTGGGGCATGCATACTAGAGCCATGCAGGTATCTACCTGCATTAACGTCTTTTCTATGTACACTTGTACTGATATGGTCAGCCTGAATTCCTATATTGACATCCAAGAAGCTTATTACACTATTTTAAAATTCCATACTAAATTTCAGAAAAGTAGTAGTACTGTTCAGATATGTAACAAAATCAGAAAGTTCAGATATAGATGGATTAAACCGGAGAACCTCTTGCTCTGAGGCGACAACGCTAACCACTGCACCACCGTGGCTGCCCAGGAATGACTTCAAGAAGTATTTTTCAAAGAAAAGGTGAAGGGCCCTTGTCGTTCATTCACAGTTTAAGTGGTACAGTGCAGAATCAGAGGCAGATTTATGGCACAGAAGGTGTTATGGGAGGAAGAGAAAAGATGTGCAGGAGGGAGCTGAAGCATTTAAACTGACAGGACAAAGCAAAGGTCTCCATCTGCATTTTGTATGTTTATATAGACTCCATCTTACTATTCTGAGATTGACAGGTACAAAAGAATGAATCCGTCAGGACAGCAAAAATGTAATAGCACCAGTTCCTCTCTTAGCAAGTCTCAAATGGTGAAAATCAGATTGACAAAATAAGTATGGTGTGCCAAATTTTTTAAATCAAAACTATTTACTTTCACGAAGAAGGAAATCAGTACCAAGCAAACAGCTCTGGCATCTCCTGCTGACAGGCAACACTGCTATCAACGTAAAATGAGAATTCAAGTCGTCATCCAAGTGACAGGAGTCTCGTACATTATACCGATGAAGAGTCTTAGAGCCTGATGTATTATTTTATTCATTTTGTTGAAATCTGGTATAGAACGTGTAATCAGCCTGCAGCACATATAAAGAGAATTTAGTCAAGTCATGTCAGTGCTGATTAAATTAATGAAACAAGTATACATTTAATTTTCCTTAAAATAAAATGGTTAATCACATTTAAAGACCTGATGACTGCATGATGTTTTCATATGACAGACAGGACAAACAGTTCCACTACACATAATTTGCTTTAGGGATACTATAAGATGATGAACACTGGTGAGTCTGCCCATAAGACCTTTTGACAGTGAAGATGGCTCAGCCCTGGAGCTTATATTCTAATATGTCAGGTTGAAGATTATTATCCAGAGCCGTTTCTAACCAGCACAGCAGGGCTGCTCTCATAAAGAAACTTCAGCCTCTCAACAGTGATTACAGTCTTATATTTAACAGATGTTTTAAAGGTACAGCACAATTTCAGAGCACAGTTCATGTATGAATACATTATACAAGTCACCTGCACCTACATATTTATGAAATGTTTTAAGTTGCCTTTCTTGTGTATTATTTTTCTGTCTCTATATCTGTTCTCCCCCTAAACCAGCACTATACTGTTAAGAAATGAAGGTGGGAAAATCAGCCTATTAATTACTGGTGCTTTCGGAGTAGCTCTCATATCACACCACTAAGGCCACAAGACTGATATTATGCTACAGCATAAAAAAAAACAGCAAGAGAAAGCCAGTGAGTTATTTTAATAAAAATGGAAATCCAATAGCAACGTTTAAGCCATCAGTCTTAGAAATAAATGCTGAAGCTACAGTGTAAACCAATGGCTTATATCCTGGGAAAAGTGGAATAATACACTTCCAATATGGCATCTAAAGGAAATTCAAAGTATTTACTTCACATAAAAAATGTAACTTGTTGAACTATTTCTTCTTGGTGAAGTCTAAGCTAGGTTCACCGATTTGTAGACTAATGAATGAGCTGCCCAAACGAATTTTGTGGCTAATGTACCAATGGGCACTGGGAGGAAATGCTGGGCATTAGGACAATATTTGTTAATGGCAGTTACAGCCTACTGCAAGAAGCTCTGAGGGCAAGAGATGGACAAGATTGGGTGAGGACAGAAAAACTCATAATATAGAACATGAAGGAGGAAAAACGTTTATTATGCCATCCAGACAATGGAAAATAGTTATACTAAAGAACACTTTGTCAGCAGCAGTGGTGTGCCATGGGATTATTTAAAGGGAAGAGGGAATACTTAATTCTTCTCATAAATAACGGAAATATTGGGACATTATGGATTTGTATCAGAAAAGCTGGACCAATTGTTTAAGAAATGGAAATGCCCCCTGGTCCTAGCAAATAGAATTAAAAAAAAACTATTACCTAAAATTATATCCCCAGATCAGTCTGGCTTTACGTCAAGGAGACAAACATAGAATAACACCCTGACCCTCGATGCAGCGTACATCTTCTTGAGAAAGACAAATCTCCTAGATACCTTTTGGCATTAGATGCTACTAACGCTTTCGATAGGGTCAACCATGAATTCCTTTTCTTGACTCTAAAACAATTTAACATCCCAAATACATTTATAGAAAAAAATCAGAGCACTATACAAGTCTTCTTATACCACACTGGTCATAAATAAACTTGTCTCCAATAAAATAAAACTAGTAAATGGTACTAGACAGGGATGCCCCCTTTCCCCCTATCTTTTTAATCTATATATAGAGCCCCTATTCATCTACCTGGTGCAAAAAACATTTCACCATATGCCTAAAATACTTAATAATAAACTTTTAATCTCAGCATTTGCTGATGACCTGATCATTTATTTTCAAACACCAAACACGGACTTAGGTAAGATTACAAAAACAATCAGCATCTTCTCAAAAGCTTCCAACTATGAAGTAAATCCATCTAAATCCCTCATATTTCAAATCAACTCATTAGGACAAAATCTCCTCCCTCTCCCAGAGACAGAAATTAGAAGTTATGTCCTTACCATAACGTTCCATGTGGAGTGTTCATCTCGCCTTTGTTCTTACACCTGGGTTCGGAGCCGATCCTCGGCTCCGTGTTGGCCGCTTGGCAAGCTCTGCATCGAGAAGAAACTCGAGACCAACCTAACTCCCACAATCCCCCTCTGCCTTTACCTCAGATCTAGTTTGCAAGCAAACCAGAAGTCAACAGAGAGAGTAACACATTCATGCCAAAAACAACATAACTGAAAGAAACATATACATATATATATATATATATATATATATATATATATATATATACATATATACACAACAACTGCATAATGCAGAAGCAGGAGAAACCAAACCAGACACCAAACTGGACGTTCTTCCTGAGGGTGGGAGGGTGGGAATGTAAGAACAAAGGCGAGATGAACACTCCACATGGAACGTTATGGTAAGGACATAACTTCTAAATGTGAGAGTGTTCAATCTCGCTTGTTCTTACACCTGGGTAGCGCCCCTAGCTCCATGTTCCTGAGGAACTCACGGAGAACGTTCTTGAGCACAGTGGAACCAAAGGTTGCCCTGTCCCTAGAAACCCTGTCTACCTTGTAATGAGAAATGAATGTATGTGGTTTAGACCAAGTGGCAGCTGCACAAATAGTGTCTAATGGATAGCGAGCTGCATGAGCCAGGGATGTAGATACTGATCTTGTAGAGTGCCCCTTGGGTTTGACAGGTAAAGTTTGTTCCGAAGTAGCATAAACAAATATAATGCAATCAGTTAGCCATTTGGAAAGGGTTCGTTTAGTAACTGCTATACCTTTCCTGCTGTCTGCAAAGGCTACAAAAAGTTGATCTGTTTTCCTGTGATCCTTTGTTCTATCCAGGTAAAATCTAAGTTGTCTATGAACATCCAACTTGTGTAACATATACTCCAACTTATTGGAGTGGTTTTGAAAAAGGTAGGGTGCTCAATGGATTGATTAATGTTATTAACGGAGCAAACTTTGGGAAGAAAGGAAGGATTAGTGCGAAGAGATACTCTGTCAGAGTGAAAGATCAAATAAGGATGTTTAATAGAAAGAGCCTGAAGCTCTGACACCCGTCTAGCCGATGTAATGGCCACCAAAAAGAGGGTCTTCCACGACAAATATTTCAATGGACAAGAAGAGGCTGGTTCAAACAGTGGTAGCATCAATTTAGATAATAAAAGGTTCAGATTCCAAGGTGATGTAGGAGTTCTAACTGGTGGTCTAAGATGGAAAGATCCTTTCAGAAAGGCCTTACAAAGTCTGTGAGCCATGATAGGAGCCCCACATTCTTCCACATGAAAGTTAGAAATGGCAGCCAATTGCACTCTCAAAGTGGCAGGAGAAGCTCCTTGGTGGAACAATTCGGTTAAAAACTCCAAGATCTTATTTAACGGAGCTATAACAGGGTCCAATTGCTGTGTATTTGCCCAGTAAACAAAACGCTTCCATTTACTAGTGTAAGTCTTTGTAGTGGAAGCTTTATGAGAAGCCACTAGTATATTCTGAACTGCAGGTGAAAGAAGATCAGACCTGGCTAAGTAGGGAAGCGGAGCAGCCAAGCTGCTAGTTGGAGTGAAAGTAGCGAGGGGTGGGGAGACCCTGACGAGTGGGTCAGTAGATCCGGCTCCGGGTCCAGGATCCAGGGTTCCCAATGCAGTGTGCCAGAAGAAAGGGAAACCAGATTTGACGAGGCCAGAATGGGGCAATGAGGATAATCGTCCTTTGCAGGTTGTTGGCTTTCTGCAGAAACTTTGCAATCAGGGGAAAGGGAGGAAAAGCGTAAAGGAGACCCGGGGGCCAATCGTGAACCAGAGCGTCCCTGGGGACTTCCCCTGGAGGGGGTAATAGGGCAAAATAGCTCCTGCATTTGGCGTTCATTGGAGACGCAAAAAGATCGCAGGAAGGCTGGCCCCATTTGCGAAAAATCTCCTTCGCAACTGACTGTTTGAGGGACCACTCGTGAGGCAACAGGATTGCTCTGCTCAACCTGTCGGCTATGACGTTGGATGACCCCGGGATGTGCGTTGCTATCAGAAAGCGACCCGTGGACTCCGCCCATTGCCAGATTCTCATGGCCTCTCTGCATAGCTGATAAGACTTGGTTCCCCCTTGTTTGTTTATGTACCAGACTACGGACATGTTGTCCGTCTGAACTGCAATAGTCCCTAGAGGAAGAAGGGGAGCAAAGTGTTGCAACGCTAGAAACACTGCCCTCAACTCTAGAACATTGATGTGCAGATTGTACTCTAAATTGGTCCATTCGCCTTGGACTGTCTGTCCCTGAAAGATGCCCCCCCACCCTATCAGGGAAGCGTCCGTGGTAACCGTAGCTGTCGGCGGGTAGCACAAATGGTCTTCCGCTGGAAAGATTGCAAGTCCGGAGCCACCGGGCTAGGTGTGATTTGCATGTGTTTGTGATTAGAATTTCGTGTGTCAGAGGTAGCTGTTGGAACGACCATTGTGCAAACAGTAGCCATTGTAGAACTCTCATGTGCAGTCTTCCCAAGGGTATCGCAATGAGAGAAGCTGCCATGAGACCCAAGACCTTCAGAACCAGCTTTGCTGGGGATTTTCTGGATGACAGAAGGAGAGATATGTGGCTTTGTAGTGAGGCTATCCTTTCTGGAGGAAGCCTTAGAACTAAACAACGCGTATCCAATTCTGCTCCTATGAATAAGATATGCTGTGATGGCTGTAGTAAAGATTTTTCGAAATTTACGGAAATTCCGAGTTGAACACAAAGCTGAAGTGTGTAATCCCTGGCCTGAATCAGTTGACGCTGGGTGGTGGCAGAAAGGAGCTAGTTGTCCAGATACGGAAACACCTGGAATCCCAGGCGTCTCAAGTGAGACGCTACCACTGCCATGCATTTGGTGAAAACCCTGGGGGCTGAGGTCAGACCAAAGGGCAGGGCTCGAAACTGAAAGTGACTGGCTCCCAGCCGGAAGCGCAAGTGATCCCTGGACGCCCTGGCCATTTTGATGTGGTAGTATGCGTCCTTCAGATCTATTGAGCACATCCAGTCGTCCTTCTGTAAAAATGGAAGGATCGATTGAAGCGTGACCATCCGGAACTTTTCTTTCTTGACGAAGGTATTGAGTTTGCTCAGGTCCAGAATTGGCCTCCAGTCCCCTGTCTTTTTTGGAACTAAAAAGAACCTTGAGTAAGTTCCGAATCCTCTTTGGTCCGCTGGGACTGGTTGGATGACTCTTCTTTCTAGCAGCTTTGAAATTTCTATAGCTGCAGGGCCTCGCAGATGGGGCGGCACATCTGGGAGTCTTTTCATGGAATGGGGGATAGGAAGGGTATTCTGTAGCCTCTGGTAACAACGCTTTTTACCCAATTGTCTGATGTAAGACTTTGCCAGGCCTGAGGGTATAAAGCTAAGCGACCCCCAACTGCCTCCAGAGCAGGACAGTCGGGCCTCCTCTCAGGAGTGCTGGAAAGGTTTCCCAGGGGGTGTATCCCTGTCACCTTGGTTTTGCGGACCCCCTCTGCCGCCAGGGCGGCGTCTTCCACCTCTGCCCCCTCCTCTGACTCTAGAGGGGGCATCACCCTGTGTGCCTGGGAAAGAACCTTGGGGTTTTCGAAACCACATTTTTCCACCATGTTGCCCTTTGGGGTACGGTCTGAATGGGGTGGAAAAACGGACTCCGACAGCAGACAGAGTCTTTCCCTCCTGCTCACACCGGGTAAGGGTCTCCTTTACTTTGGGGCCAAAGAGAGTGGCACCATCAAATGGGGCATTAGTAAAGGAAGACTTGAAGGCCTCCGCAAATGAACATAGGCGCATCCAGGATTGTCTACGAAGAGCAATCGCTGAAGCTGCTGCCCTACTCGATCCTTCGGCTGCATATGAGATCAGCCTCATGGACGAGTTCGCAATAGATGTAAGGGTATTGAGATGTGCTGTAACCTTCTCTGAGACAGCAGCATCTGTAGTACCCTGGAGGGTATCTCCCAACTCTTTGATTAGATCCCTCTGTAGCCGTGTGAAGTGGGTCAAATAGTTCAGGGATCGCATAGAAAAAGCCGCTGAACTAAAAATGCACTTCCCATACCTGTCCATAGTCCTAGAATCTCTGCTAGGCGGATGAACAGATGAGGAAGATTCAGACATCTCCTTTTTCGTGGCCGCTGCCACCACCATAGCATCCACTGGCACTCCCTTTGTCAGATAAGCCTTATCCTGAGGGGCAGTAATATATTTGTTAGGCTTTCTAGGGACTGGCTCCACCGTGTCAGGCGTCTCCCACGCCCTTCGAGCAATCAGCTCCATCAACTCATCGAAGGGCGGAGTGACCCAGGAGGAGGAAGGGCGAGCACCAAATGCCTTCAGCAAGACTGACTCATCCTCAGAAGGGGGGAGGGATTGCCAATCACCTCTCTGCTTTAGGATCTCCAGGATGTCAGAAAAAGAGACATCCTCTTGAGGGTGACTTTGGGGACCCTTCTGACTCATCCAAGTCAGTGTCCGATGTCAATGATTCTTGTGGAGAATCTAAGTGTCTCCTCTTACACAATCTTTTCCTCAGAACTTCCACAGGGGGGGCATCCGAAGAAGCCTCCGAGGAAGAGGGGGCACCCTCCAGGGGTGGCTGAGACACTGGTGCTCGACGCTTAGATGTAACCGTTGGTGCAGAGGAGGATAACGGTCCATTATGGGAAGGAGAAGCTGTTTCTGCTGACGTGGTTGTCTGAGTAGACAACACCTTCCTCATGAGGTCGAAGGCCCCCGGGTCCCGAGTCGAGGTATCTCCCGGTTCCGAGGAAATCGGAAGAATCCCGAGACAGGCACGAGGCATCGACCCGAGGACGGAGCCGAGTCGATCCGAGCCGAGGCCCGAGAGGAGCGTCGGAACAAACATCGGTCCGACTCTCAGTCCCGGATCAAGGATGGATCTTCGGCTCCGAGACTCCGGTACCGGTACTGGAGTCGAGGTGAACGGAGCCGACCGAGAAAAGACGGTTCTGGCACCGAGGGCTCCACAATCACCAGATCAGCCTCTCCGGCTCCAAGACTGGATAGGTCTCGGAGGAGGAACAGGTGGAGATAAGGGAAGGCCTTCGAGTCTCGACACCAACTGGGAGGAGACAGAGATGAGTTTGGATAAGGCCGTATTCTCCATTAATTTCTGCACCACGCAGTCTACATCGGTGTCGGAGAGGGGCCTGGAAGAGCGCGTTGAAGGAATCGAAGACGGAGCCGACCTCAACAGTGCCGGGGGAGGGAGCTCCGTTACCGGTTCCAACACTCGAGGCTCGGAAACTGACAACAGTTCAACACTCGGCCCCGAAGTCTGTGGAACCGGTGATCAAACTTTGACTGAAGAGCTCGGAGCCGATGACCTGGGCACCGACGTCTTCGATTCCTTCGAGGATTTGGATGTCTGGTCTGATGCATCCAGAGCCTCTTGAAAAGCAGGCTTCAAAAGCCCCCTATCCATAAGTTTCCTGCGCCTATCTGTCATGACCCTTCCACTGAAAGAATGACAGATTGAGCAGTCTTCTTGCAGATGGAGAGAGCCAAGACAGTAGACACAGGAACTATGATTATCAGTCACCGACATCTTCTGCCCACATTGGCAGCGTTTAAAGCCAGACTTAGCTTTCTCAGACATGTCACAAATTTAGGTACAGCTAACAGTGAAATAGTCAATATTATGTCAAGTCCAGTAATTTTGTCTAATCCAGAAAACTTTTTGTCAAATCCTGTAAAAAAGTCAATCCAGTAGTCAATCCAAGTTAAAGGGTGGGGTAGGCCCCGAGGGAAAACTCTAATAAAGTATATAAAAAGACTTTATACGGAACAGAGAATTCCTCGAAACACTACTAACACACACACACACAGTCACTTAAAGACAATTTTTTTAGAAAAAAATTTGGGAGAAATATAAGAAAATTATAAATCTTAGCTTGAGGTTGCTCGAGCTCATCAATCTGATGCGAACGTTGCAGCGGCAAACTAGATCTGAGGTAAAGGCAGAGGGGGATTGTGGGAGTTAGGTTGGTCTCGAGCTTCTTCTCGATGCAGAGCTTGCCAAGCGGCCGACACGGAGCCGAGGATCGGCTCCGAACCCAGGTGTAAGAACAAACGGCGAGATTGAACATTCTCACATTTAAACTTAAAGCATTCCACTACCCAGGAATTAACTTTGAACATAACTAAAAAGACTCCTACCAAAATAATCTTCTTAAAACCTGGACTAACATAGAAAATTACTTGGACAGATGGAAACTAATGAAACTTTCAGTTCTATCAAAAGTGGCAGTAATTAAAATGAATATTTTACCAAAAATATTACACCAATTTAACACTACCAACGCTATTATTCCTACCAACTTCTTTAAAAAAATCAATAAAATACTAAGTTCATATGGTTTCTAAAAAACCCAAGGATAGCTATAACAAAACTTATTTTCCCTAAAGACAAAAGAGGTCTGGGGTTACCAGACTTTGAACTCTACTATGATCTAATATGCGCAAATAGATTTATTTTAATAACCGACCACATCCCAAAATATGTGGAATCCTTTCCAAAATGGGTTAATGTATGGTACGCTCATGTTTTAAAGACTAATATAAATCCTAAATCCATACCATTTATAGATGGATCTAACCTAAAATATAGAAAACTTCATGCCTCCATTAAACACAAAATCAAAACCTTCCAATCGCTTCTGTCAGACCTACAACTAAAAAGTGCTTTAACCCTACTGCAGCCAATACACTTGAACCCAAATTTAAAAATAAGAAATGAAATGATCAACCTAGATCAATATCCACAAATCAATGATCTTACAATCTGGGATCTATATAGACTTAAAAACAGGTCATTAAAAGATATCAAACATCATCTCAACCTTAATAACAAATACACAATAATATTGAGACAATTGGTGGAAAAGATATCTATCTTCAGAGACATCCCACAAGAAATAGAACATATAATAACAAACACATAGACCTTAGTCAAGTTCTTAAAACTTCCAAAAAAATGCTATCAGCTACATACAAGTTAAGCACCTCTATAAAATACCAGTCCACCTTTACATCTGCTCAATACTGGAAAGGCAGGAATCCAGTCATAACTAATGCTCAGCTTTCACAAGCATGGTTTAATACAAATACTCTCTCTACATGAAATTGACTTACACCCAGTTAATGGTGAACAATAATGCCTATTACACGCCAGAACGAATAAATAAGTTTTTCCCGAATAACTCACCTTTCTGCCCCTTCTGTCCATCAAAAATAGCAAACTTATTACATATCCTCTGGTACTGCAAATTTGCACATAAACTCTGGGACTCATTAAGAATTAAACTCGACAACATGGGTTATGGGAAATCTATATTATCCTGGGAATTTGCGATTCTACATGTTAACTCACTTCACGTACCCACATCAGATTTAAGAATTCTGATCCCCATATTTGAACTAGTCAAATTATATATTACTCAAAACTGGATAGAAAGATCTAAATTAAACTGGGGAGAATTTATGAATATGGACCACACTTACATAATCTCACACAAACTCATGATTAATGATAAAAAGAAACAAATAAAATTCCTAAAAATATGGAAAAATATCTTAGACCACATATTAGAATAATAAATATCTATGTTATAACTATGTAATTACCACATTATTTGGTATGGAAGACCTTCTCTCTAATAACTTTGAAATAAAATCTCTAAGCAGCATAATTCATTGTAAAATAACATATGATTAGTAAAAGTCTATCTCTCAACTATTAGCGGCACTATTTGTACAGTTGTAAATAGCTGAGTTCAAAGGTTTAATTTACTTCTTATATTACCTACTGGTCACCTTTTGTTTCCTAATATTATGTCTATTTACTTCAGTTTAATTAGATAAATGTCTTATTGTGTTGGCTAATGTCATTTACTATACAGTAGATAACCAGTTCTTTTTTTCTTCTGTCATGACAGCATGATATAGGCGATTTATGTTAAATGTCTGTATAATGTTTTTCATTTTCTTTCATTGTATACTGTTTTTTTTTGTCATTGTTATTAACATTTAAATTTGAAAATGCAATAAAATATAAGTTGGAAAACAAAAAGAAATGGAAATGAACAGTTCTTGTCTCTTCTGCACAATCTGCAGACGATAATGTTATTAGGAGTGGAACACTTTAAACTCAAACATGAGATAATAAAGAAAAGACGAATGGCAGTGTTTAGCAGGGTCAGTGGTACAACAGCACATTCACCTTTGGTGCACAAGGCTGTGGGTTCTATTCCCACATCAGGTACATTGATTACTGACACTGTAGTACAGCATAAGGGCGGTGTTGCACTTCTGCATGTGTTGTCCTTCAGATGAGATGTTAAACCAAGGCCCCATTTGCTTAAGTTTGAGGTACCTCAGGTGGCTGTAAAATATTCCAGCAACTATTAATTTTTATAGTACGGGTCCTTTATTACATACAAATTTACATATTTACAAAATAATTGCATTAAGTTTATATTACTCTCTCATTTACAACTTTTTGTTTCACATCCGTACAGACTGCCACTCCTTTTTCCACAACCATCATTTGATTTTTCGTATTACATTTAGTATCACCCAATTTCCATTAAGCATAATCTCATTCAATCTTTCATTCCATAGTACCCATATAATACAAAACATTTTCTTCTCCAAATCTCATAAAATCCATATTCAATCATATCCACATTTATCTGTTTATAAAACTGTATTTCTTTCAAAATATTCATCTCTATTATTTTTTCCCATAATTTTTTACTCTTTTACATGGTACAAAAACATGTTCTACAGTTTCTAATTCATCAAAAAAGACATCCTTTCATGCATTTTTTTATATTTCCTTTTACAGACAATCTATTAATTTATAGCCTCCATAAAAAATCTTGACATTCAACATTCTTCATATACCATTTACTTCTTGGTTTTATAGCTCTAATTTTTTTATTCTGTCAGATGTCCCCCTAGGCTCACACGGTAATTTTGCATCATTATGTTTTTATACCATATTTTCCTATTTTTTTTTCGATTTCCTCTACTCTTTGTCTTGATACATCTTTAGTTTTTCATTTCTCCAAAGTTTCTCCCTTTTATTTAATTTTATTAAATTCCATTCCCTTTCATATTTTTTTCTTAAATAATCTACCAACTTGCCTTATTTTCCATTTAACCATTGTAACACTCTATATAACTTCAACAATACCCATATACTATAGAGTTCAACAAATCCAAACCACATTTTTTTCTCATCCCTATTTAACACTTTTCTTTTAACTGAGTTTAATCCAGATCCCCACATAAATCTAAAATTCACTTCAATAAACTGTTTCTTCAAATCTTTTGGCATCATAAACACTCCAGCCACATAAGCTATTTTCCTCTTCCCATCTGGACTTAATCAAATGCACTTTTTTTAAAAGATAATATATATCTTACTCCATATGACAACCAATTCCTTTTAATTCTTGAAAAATGTTCATCTATTGCTCCCAAACAACACTCAATACATGAAATTGTATTCATAATACCAATATTTCTTTTGTTCTAAACTGAATTCCATTTAACTGTTCCTCTGATTCAAATCCCTTACTTTTATCTCTAGTCAGTAACATCTTCAGTCCTTGTAAACTATTATTAATGGATCCTTATCATTTAATCGAGTTTTCAGAAACTCAAAATTCATATGCTCGAGACCATATGATTGAGTTTTTGAAAACTGGAAGGTTCTGAATGGAGATAGTGGTACAGTATAGTGAGGATCAGGAAATTTATCTTTTTCTTTACTGTAGTACGATCTTGGAGTTGGTGGGGGTGCAGGAAGATTTTTTTTTTGAAACTCAATCATGGTCTCATCCATATGAATTTTGAGTTTCTCAAAACACGATTATCTGATACAGATCCATTATTTACACATAAAATCCCTTCTTCTATCATTTTAATGTCTTTGGTCATAAGGTTAATACCATCCGCATAAGATACGACAATAGGATATTCAATACCAGGATTCAATATGTCCTACACTTTTCTCAGTTTTTCATTTGTCTTTTTAACTAGCCAATTCATTACTATTGCAAATAAAATACTAATCAGGCATCCCTGTTTCAAACCCTTATTCATCTCTGTCTCTTCACTAAACCAACCATTTATCAAAATTCTTATTTTCCTGTTCCTATATACTGATCTAATTGCTTTTTGAATTTGTTTACTAAAATTATATCCTTCCATTATATTCTATAACATATCATGATCTATCGTATAAAATTCTTTCCTTATGTACCCTACCAGTAATTTTGCTTCAATACTTTAATATTTTATTTACTGATTTATTTACAGTATGATTACAGTGTGATTACCGTGGAAGTCCACTGGGCCCTGAGAGTCCATTTTCAGTGGAGGCCTGGGGAGAAAAGCTCCATGAAACAGATAACAGTAAAGACAGCAGTCCAATAAAAGTACAAGTACAAACACATATCAAATAATACAAAGCATGAGCAATATTGCCCATAGTAGAAAACTATCGTGCAGATACATTTTGACACACAGTTAAAGTCAAAAGTCAAAAGCTATTTACAATGTTTACAGAGTGTAAGGGAATAAGCTATAGAAGGTTATAGCCAGCTATAAGGGGCTTAGGAACTCAAGAGGATACCCTCCAAGGGACTTTTGTTAAAGAGTTCTAGGTAGGGAGAATGCAGTTACATTTCCATTTGGAGGAGAGGATGGTGTAAAGCTGAGTTTTCAAGTTGTTTGTGTTTGACATTGTCCTTAGTGTGGAAGGAAGACAGTTCCATTGCTTACCTGAGGAGAAGTTGTCCAGCAGGACATTTAGGTTTGTGGACAGTAATTCAGTTTTGGTGTTCAGATCTGAGAGTTCTATTTGGGATGTTTGGGGGAAGGATGTTAGAGTGGGGCATTTGGTTGGATTAAATATTAGTCTATATGCTGTAGTGAGCTGGAGGAAGTCCAGGTAATTTGTGAATTCGAACCAGTTGACAGATTGGAGGGTAACACAGTGATGAGTGGAATGTTTTGTTTTGGTGGAAAATTTAGAAATTTTGTTACAACAGCTTTCAAGTTTGGAAGTGATGGAAGAGGACAGGTTAGTTAGTAGCGGGGCGCCGTACAGAAGAGAGGGAAGGAGGTAAGAGGAGGCCAGAGTATGCCTGGTAGAATTAGAGAGGAAGTGGTTGTTCCTGTACAGCATACCTAGTTTTTGGTGGGTTTTCTTTATACTTTGCTGAATATGGATGTCAAACTTGAGGTGTTTGCCAAACTGCTCGGTGTAACTAGACTAAGGGGAACAACTTTGATCGGAGAGTTGATTTAGCTAAGGACTTGGAAGGAATTTTTATCAAAAGAGAAAGATTCTGAGGGTGTGAATAGCAGTATTTTAGATTTGTTAGCATTGAGAGAAAGGTGATTTTGGCGCATCCAGATCTCAGTAGTTGAGAAGGCAGTGTGAGTTTTAGATAGGCGTTCAGGGAGAGCAGACAAGTGTAGAGTCATCTGCATATTGCTGACTTTGGCATTAAGAATAGCAAAGTGAAAGTTATTGATAAAGATATTAAAACAGCACTGGTCCGAGGGTGGACCCCAGTGGTACTCCAGTAGGGGTGGGTAAGAAAGGTGAGGTGCCTTTTTTTCATTTCACAGCCTGAAATCTATCTGAAAGATAGCTTGAGAACCAGGAAAGGAGTGTTTTGGGAGAGACTTAGGTTTGAGGGGTGACTTAGAAGGTGCTTATGGGAAACAGTACCAAATGCTTTAGAGAGATCTAGCAGCACTGTGAAAACTGATTTCCCAGAATCTTGGGCTTGACTGACAGTTTCTAAGAATGAGAGTAGAGCTGTTATGGTGCTATGTCCTGGTCAGAAGTCATGCTGGGTAGGGGGTAAGAAGTTGTTTTTTAGTCGGAAAAGGCATACGTTGGAGGTGGATGAATTTTTTTAGGATTTTGGAGATTGGAGAGACAAGAGCTTTTGTCTTTGAAGATTTGTTTTTTTGCAAAGTTATGGAGCTGTGTATATTGGAGAAGGGTTTCAAGAAGTTTATTCTTTAGGTAAAGCTTCCAGGATTTGTCTCTCTGATGCATAATTTCCTTTGTTTCTTTGGTTAGCCCAGAGGCAGTTGAAATGTTAGTGGTTTTGACTCCCTTATGGAGAGGAAGAATAAAGGCGGAACGCCAGAGTTTAGGGACATAGGATTCCTTTATGGATCTATTAATTAAAATACTAATTGGGAGAGCTATACCATAAGCAGCAGACTTGAGAAACTAACAGGGGATGTTGTCAGGTGCACTGGAGCAGGGTTTAAGTTTGGAAAGAAGTCTTTTTATGTAGTTAGTGAAGACAGGTTTAAGCTCAAACATACGGGGAATATTATTTGGGGACTTGGATGAGGTGGAATGTAGGAGAGATGGGTCATTGTTGAAAATAGTTTTCATTAGGTCGGATACTGACTCTATAAAGAAAGAAAGAGTTGAATAGTGAGACTAATTCAAGGTCAGATTTACTTGGGTCTGGACAGGGGTTATTTTTGGAGCCTGGGTTGAGGAGTGAGTTTATGGAGTTCCAAAAAAGCCTAGGGTTTTGGGGATGAATGGACTGGAGAGCTTAGTGTAGTAGGAATTTTTGTCATTGAAGATTTGTTTTTTTGCAAAGTTATGGAGCTGTGTATATTGGAGAAGGGTTTCAGGAAGTTTATTCTTTAGGTAAAGCTTCCAGGATTTGTCTCTCTGATGCATAATTTCCTTTGTTTCTTTGGTTAGCCCAGGGGCAGTTATAGTTTTTACGCTTTTTTTTTTCCTTGGTGGAGCTAGGGAATTTAGAGCGTCTAGGAAAGTAGAATTAAAGTGCTCTATGGCTTTATCGAGTGGAAGGGTTTTTAGAATGTCCCAATTTATTTGTTTGAGATAGAGAACATTTTGGGGTTCAGCTTTACTAAGGTTGCGGGTCTGAATATATTGATGTTGGTGTGGATGGGAGGTGGTTGCACGGTAAATGAAAGCTGGGAGGTGGTCACTAATAGAGTCAAGGATGGTGCCAGAGTTGGTAATTTTATTTGAATAGGTGACTTAAGATCCAGTCAAGAGTGGATCCTGGGGGATTTGTTTTATTGGGTCTGGTGATGGAGAGGGTTACTTGAGTAAAGTTAAAAAGGTTAATGGACAGGGAGGGTATGGGACTGTTGATTTTATTCCAGTCAAGGTCTACATCGCCTGGCATGTAAGTTTCAAAGTTAATTTCAGCGGAGGCCCATTGGAGTACGTCTTCAAGGGTTGAGACGTTATTTCAGGGTGCGATATAAAGGGCGATGATATAGAGGCTTTTGTGATTATTCATTTTTAATAGACAGACTGTTAGTTCTGCATTGGCGAATTTAGGAATGGGGTTTCATAGGGGAATTAAGGTAAGTAGATTGGAATAGATTAATGCAACGCCTCCGCCTTTTTTTCTTTGGGCGGTCACATCTAAGAGTGTGAAATCCAGAGGTAGGATTTCAGAGTCAGAGATGTGGGGTTTGAGCCAAGTTTCAGAGATGGCTACCATGTCAGGTTGGTTATGACTTAGCCATGCTTGAAACTGATGTGCTTTGTTGTTGAGACTCTGGGCATCCCTGTTCCACACCAGACTAACTTCAGTCCCACTCCACTACTGCAGTATCTCTTGCCTTACACACAGTATCTTGATAAGACTATACTGTCTTATCAATACCCCTTTCAGTTGCATGATGTGACTACATAGTTATCATATCTTAATATTGTTTGTATACGTTTTGATCTTTTTAAATGTGCTTGCCAATGACTTAATAATGTTTGCTCATTAATATGATCTTGTTGTATATAGTAGAAACATGTTGGTATATTTTGTTTGTATATTTTGCATAAATGTTTCTTTGGAGCTTTTCTCCCCAGGCCTCCACTGAAAATGGACATGTATCCAGTTGGACTATCCTGGCTAACAAATGTAAAATAAAATAAATAAATTGAGTGTGAAAAATTTAAGAGTATTGTAGGGGTTGAAAGGTTAGAGGAAGGGGGAGAGTAATTGTTATTTGTGGGTGGGTAAGGTCTGGGGTTGGGGTGAATATCTCCAGCTAAAACGAGGTTATTGAAGGAAGTTATTTTAGTTGTTTTGGTTTGGATTTAGGGTATTCTTGATGGTCTAGTATTTGTTTAAGAGTAAGTATCTTACTAGTAGTGAAAATAATTTTAGGATTAAAAAGGTGCAGAAGGTTGGCTGAAACAGAGAGGAAGAGATGGAAAAGAAAGTACAGTTGTGTATACTTACCATAAATGTAGATGTTCAAGTGTATTCACTATTGCAGTCATCACATTAGGGTTATCCCTGCCAGGGTAGCCCTCGGCCAGCCCAAATATCAGAGGCTTAGTATTTCTGCGAAGGTTGCTGTCGCTTCAGGACTGACGTCAGGTCGTCAGTAGTATAAAGTAAGGCAGCCAACGCCATTACATCAGTTTTTCTTGCCCTAACCTGTCGGGAGCCCCCAAGTAGGAGCCAGTTTCTGGTGGAAGATCCCCACCAGTAGAAAGTAAATACCAATATGTCCCTTGTAAGGAAATAGAGGAAAAAAAGGGGGGTGGAGGGAGGGAAACCAGGACTGCAACACTGACTAGACTCGAACATCTACATTTATGGTAAGTGTACACAACTGTACTATGTTCTTCGTGTTTCACTGTTGCAGTCATATTTGGGTTGATTCTCAAAGCTAAGGAAATGGGTGGAGGCAGTCAAGGAAACTGGGGGCTGGCTAGGATGCCCTACAAGACTGCAGAGGCAAACCCTGTCCTGGATTTGGAGAAGAGAGGGAGGTGGTAATGTTTGGTAAAGGTGTGAACAGATATCCAGATGGCAGCCTCCAGGATGTCCCTGGTGGGGACTCCCCTGAGGAAAGCTGCAGAGGTGGAGGCTACTCTGATGGAGTGAGTCCTAATCCCCTTTGGAGGAGGCTTTCCATGTTGTTTGTAGCAGAAATGGATACAGTGTGCTATCCATTTTGAAATGGTTTGGAGATGGCTTTGCCTTCTGCCCCTGTAGCAAAGCTAAACAGCAATTGATCAGACTTTCTGAAGGATTCAGTCCTGTCTAGATAGAATCTGAGCTGACTGTGCACATCTAGAGAGTGCAGGATCCTTTCCCCCTTGTTCTGAGGATTAGGAAACAAAGGTGGGCAAATGAATGGATTGGTTGACAGCCACACTGGACACTACCTTGGGCATGAAGGACGGGTTAGTCCTGAGGGATGCTCTATCAGCATGAAAGATGATGAAGGGTTCCACAGCCATGAGTGCTTGCAGCTCAGAGATTCTTCTGGCTGAAGTGATGGCCAGAAGGAAAGCAGTCTTCCAGGAGAGAAATTTTAGCTCTGCAGAAGAAGCTGGTTCGAAGGGGGGGCAGGGTGAGCTTTGCCAACACAAAGTTAAGGTCCCAAGCTGGGGTTGGGTGGTCTTCTGGGTGGCCGCAAGTTGCTAGCCCCTCTTAGGAATTGTTTGATCAAGGGTTGTGAGAAAAGGGGCTGCTCAGTGAGAAAATGAGCAAAGACAGCAGAGGCATGAATTTTAATAAAGGAAAAAGAGAGGCCATTGTGTATTAGGTCAGCTAAGTAATCCAGGATGAGAGGGAGGGAGGGCTGTACCGTATTGGCTCCCTTAGCCTGAATCCAGGTGCAGAACCTTTTCCATTTGTCAGCACAAGACTTTTTAGTGCTAGGATGTCTGCCCTCACATATAACATCTAGAACCTGTTTACTGAGGTTGGCAGATTGATCGGGGGTTAGGGAATAAGCCAAGCTGCCAAAATGAGTGTCTGCAATTGGGGATGCATGTATTCCCCTTCCCTCTGGTCAGGAGATTTGGAATCTGAGGAAGATACCATGGTGGCAGTGGGGAAAGGCTGCGCAGCAAGGGGTACCAGTGCTGGTGAGGCCAGTCTGGAGTATAAGAATTGTCCTTGTTTTTCCCTCCCTTACTTTGAGCACTACCCTGGGGATGAGAAGTAGTGGAGAAAAGGCACAGACTGATAGATTTACCTAGGGGAAGGACAGGGCATCCATTTTCCAAGCCATGCAGTGATGCTCCCTGGTGCAAAATTTGCTGAACTGATGGTTGGTGTGGGAGGCAAAGAGGTCGACCTTCGAGGTGCCCCATTTCTGAGTTATTAGGGTGAAAGTTCTTCTGTTGAGCTGTCACTTGTGTGGGTCCAGACGATTTCTGCTTAATTGGTCTGCCAGAGAGTTGAGAGAACCTGGTAGGAATTGTGCTAACAGGTGAAGTTGCATGGCAGAGGCTGTGTGGCAAAGGGTCATGGCCAGCCTGCATAGAGGGTAGGAGTGAGTCCCTCCCTGCTTGTTGATAAACCACATTATAGTGGTGGCGTCTGTTTTGATCAGGAGGGCGCCTGGGGAGGAAAGGGGCTTGAAAGCTATCAAGGCATGCTGGACAGCCATCATCTCTTTTTGGTTGATGTGCAGAGGGATTTGCTGTGGGCTCCATTGGCCCTGTATGCACCTGCCGTCCAGGTGTGCACCACAAGCATAGTCTGATGCGTCTGTGGTGAGGGTCTGGGTGGAGGGGGGTGGTGAGAAAGGTAGTCCCTTGTTGTGGGAGCATGCTGTTGCCCACCAAAGAAAATCTTTTCTGAGGCAAGAAATTATAGGTATAAGAGTCTCCAGGTCTTGAGTCTGTTGACACCAAAGGCTTTTTAGGTATCACTGAAGTTTCCTCATATGCAGTCTGGCATATGGAATAAGTAGTATGCAAGACTCCATGAACCCCAGAGTTTGCAGATCTTCCTTGCAGATAGCTGGGGTCTGGTGGCTAGTTGAGAGAAGTAGGCTGTCAGGAAATTTTGCTTTTCTGGTGTAAGGAATGCCATCTAGGAAGCTGTGTCCAGGCTTGCTCCCAGGAATATAATACTTTGGGTGGGCACCTGTTTGGATTTGTTTTCGTTTATTGTGTACCCTAGGGAGGTTAGTAGGGACTTTATAAAGGCCAGGTGCTTGAGCAGCTTTTCCTGGCTGTCTGCCTAAATTAGGCAGTCTAATTATGGGTAAATCTGGATATCAGGAGTGTAGTAACCCCTGCGAGTATGGCAGCTGCAGGGTCCCACAAAACCAAAATCCAAACAGAAAAATCCAGGACCAGCAAACAAGGCACTTAATAGTAAATACTTTAATAAAAGTATATAGGTTCTTATAACAGACCGGTTTCGGCTGATTTAGTACAGAGCCTTCATCAGTGTAAAAGATACATGCAGAAAAGCACCATTTTATATATAATTGAATAGAAAGTACAGTTTTGTACCTACCATAAATGTAGACGTCCGAACAGGATAGCATCTGCAGTCCTAACAAATGGGTTGTCCTGTCGTCAGGCAGCCCTTCGGTCGGCCGGATTCCAAAGTCTGGGTCTGGCCTCGGCTGGTGTCGCACTTCACCCGACGTCATCTCTGCTGGTCTTCGGGTATAAAGGCATCAGCCAACGCCATTTTCCTCAGTGTTTCTTGCCCCAGATGCCAGTTGCCCTCTTGGAAAGCTAAATTTTGGGTAAATGCCAATGTTTCCAAAAAAGGTAGAAGGCAAACACAAAAAATAAGCATGTATGTACATATATACAAACGAATACACCATAAGAGATCCCCCCCAGCTAGCTATTAGGAGGGTAAATACCCTAGGAGTACCACAGAGGGAAAGGAGGGTGGGTAATCCTGACTGCAGATGCTATCCTGTTCGGACATCTACATTTATGGTAGGTACAAAACTGTACTATGTCCTTCAAGGATGCATCTGCAGTCCTAACAAATGGGTAGAATACCATAGCCAAACTAGGGGAGGAGGAAGAAGAATTATGGTGTAGTTAGGATCCCTTGCAAAACAGCAGTGGCAAACCCTGCTCGGGATCTAGAGTATAGAGGTAAGTTGTAATGCTTGGCAAATGTATGCACGGAGGTCCAAGTAGCCGCCTCAATAATGTCCTTGGTAGCCACTCCTCGTAAGAAAGCTGTGGTAGTGGCTGTAGCCTTGTAGAATGAGGCCTTATGTTCTGTGGAATTGGTTTTCCATGGTAGGAGTAACAGAATCTTATGCAATTTCCTATCCACTTGGAGATTGTCTGTTTGGAAATTGCTTTTCCTTCCCTTCCTGTTGCATAAGCTACTAGAAGCTGGTCAGTTTTCTATTGCCCTTGGTTCTGTCCAGGTAGTAGCGCAACTGTCTATGTACATCCAAGGTATGCAGCAGTCTTTCCCCTGTTCTGTGGATTGGGAAAGAAGGTAGGTAGGTGGATTGCCTGGTTTAGAGACACTCTGGATACCACCTTAGGCATAAATGTAGGATTAGTTCTCATGGACACTCTATCTTGATGGAAGATTAGGAAGGGTTGTACTGCCATTAAGGCCTGTAGTTCAAACCCTTCTTGCTGAAGTAATTGCCAGTAGGAAAGCAGTTTTCCAGGATAGGTGTTGAAGATCTGCTGTTGCTGCTGGTTCAAATGGAGGGAGTGTCAATTTTTCTAGCACAAAGTTCAAGTCCCATGCTGGTAATGGTGGTTTCCTAGGAGGTTTTACATTCTTGATTCCTCTGAGGAACTGCCTGAGTAGAGGATGTGAGAAGACAGGGGGATCGGAGCTGTATTCTGCAGAAATAGCTGATGCATGTATCTTGATGGAGGAATAGGACAGGCCTGTATGGAGAAGCTCTGCCAAATACTCCAGGATGTTGGCAATATCCATCTTTGACACATCTTTTCCTCTTTCAGTACTCCAAATGACAAACCTTTTCCATTTTCCTGCATAGTTCCTTCTTGTTGAAGGTCTGCGGGCCTCAAGGATAATGTCTTTAACCCTTTGGGATAAATCTGGGTTAGTTGCTCTTATGTAATGTTCCAGGCAGTCAGTTGCAGAGTTTTCAGGTTTGGATGCATGATGTTGTAGTCGCTCTGAGTTAACATCAAAGGAATCAGGGGTAGTGTCCAAGTTTCCCCCCGAGACATGCTCCTCAGCAATGGATACCAATGTTGTCTTGGCCAATTTGGAGCTATCAGAATTATCCTTGGACGTTCCTCTTTGATTTTCAGTAGTACCTTGTGCATCAAAGGAAGAGGTGGAAATGCATATGCTGTCAGGCCTTTCCAACTGAAGGATAGAGAGTCCACCTTCCAAGCAAGTGGGTGGTATGCCCTTGTGCAGAACTTCTTGAGCTGGTGATTGAGTGGGGATGCGAATAGGTCTATTTGTGGCATTCCCCATTTCTTTGTGATGGCCTTGAAGATGTCCGGGTGTAGCATCCATTCGTGAGCATCTGAGGTAGTTCTGCTTAACATGTCTGCTAGGATGTTTTCTTTTCCCGGTACAAATATTGCCTGTAACTGAATGTTGTAGCTCAGAGCCATATTCCATAGGTCCAGAGCCATTTGGCATAGGGGGTATGAATGAGTGCCTCCCTGTTTGTTGATGTACCACATGACTGTTGTGTTGTCTGTCCTTATCATTAATTGGCCTTCTTTGAGGAATGGTTTGAAATTCTGGATTGCTAGTTTTACTGCCAGCATTTCTCTTTGATTTATGTGCAGGTGCAGCTGATCTGGAGTCCATAATCCTTGAATGCATTTGTCCAGCATGTGGGCCCCCCAACCTAGGTCTGAGGCGTCCGTTGTGATGGTTTGGCTTGCTTGAATGTTGTGGAAGGGCAAACCTGGGTTTGACTGGCATGCTTGAGCCCACCATAGGAACTCTTGTTTCAGGCATGGGATTAGTGGTATTTCGGTTTCTAAGCTGTGCCTGTGTTGAGACCATAAATTCTTTAGGTACCACTGTAGCTTTCTCATATGCAGTCTGGCATGGGGGACCAGGATTATGCATGATGCCATGAAGCCCAAGGCCTGCAGTACTTTCCTTGCTGTTAGTTTGTTCTGCTTTGTTAATGCCAAGAAGTAAAGAGGGAGTTGTTCTTGTTTTTCTGCAGTTAGGAATGCCATCTGTTTTACTGTGTCCAATTCTGCACCCAAGAATGTTCTTGTTTGGGATGGTATCAGTCTTGACTTTTTTAAATTGACTGTGTATCCCAGGGCTTGTAGTAAGCAAATGAGACTTTGTAAGTCTTGTGTCAGCTTGCTTTTGTTGTCCGCTTGTATCAGTCAGTCGTCCAGGTATGGATAAATCTGGATTCCCTGTAGCTTGCAATGAGCGATTACTGATGCCAGGCATTTCGTGAATACTCTGGGCGCGGTAGGTAAGCCAAAGGGCAATGCTGAGAATTGATAATGCTCTGATCCTGCAAGAAATCTGAGGTATCTTCTGCAATTTGGTCATATGGAGACGTGCAGGTATGCCTCCTTGAGATCTAGAGTTACCAGCCAACACTCCTTGCCCAGCATGGGAAGAAGTTGCTGTAGGGTCAGCATTTTGAATTTTGGAACAATGATGAATGTGTTTAAAGCGGACAGGTCGAGAATAGGTCTCCAACTTTTCTCTTTTCTTGGTACTAGGAAGAGTCTGGAGTAAAATCCTTTGCCCTGTTCTGTAGGTGGTACCCTTTCCACAGCTCTCATCTTTGTTAATTGAGCTATCTGTTTTAGAGCTTCTGTTTTTTGATTTGGTGGTAGGTTTGGCATTCCTCTTTTTACTGGTAAGGTGTGGAAATGAAACCTGTAGCCTTGGTCTATAGTTTGTAAAATCCACTTGTCTCTTGTGATATAGTGCCAATTTTTTTGAAAATAAGGCTAACTTTCCGCCTAAGGGTGCTGCTATTTGTTCCCTGGTAGGCGGTGTTAGAGCCAAGTCACTGTGATTGTCCTGTTGCAGTGGCAGTGGTTGTGTCTGTGCCTCGTTGGTTATTGCCTTGCCACTGGCGTCCTCTGTAGGCACCTCCTCTGGATTGATTTCTGCCTCTGGAACGTCTATTCCTGCCTCTCTGAGATTTAGAGGAGTCTGGAAAGGACCAATTTTTGGAAGGCCAGTTCCTGCTAAACCTTGGGGGCTGAACCTGTAAGAAATCTTTAACTGTTTGTACAGATTTTGCCTTCTCTTCCATTTTCTTCATTACTTGCTGGGCAGGAGAACCAAACAGACTGACCTTATCCATAGGAGCATCTAATAGTTTTGCTTTAACATGATCCGGCAAGACCTGTTCTTTCAACCATGCATGCCTTCTTATAACCGTGCCAGTCATGGCTGATCTAAATGAAGCCTCCAGTGCATCATAGCCACATTTTAAAGAATGATTACTAACCTGCTGAATGTTATTCACCATTTCTAAAACATATTTCTTATCTAAGGAATCATCAGAGGACAGTTTCTTAGTTAACTGATCAAGCATAAACTCTTGGTATTGGATCATATGAAACTGACAGTTCAAAGCTCTAGCTGAGAGAGTAGCAGAGGTGTATACTTTTTTACCCCATCTCTCTAAGGACCTGGATTCCCTTTCAGAAGAGAGGGTTTTTCGCTGAGGTCGGCTACTGCCTTAGGCCCCTGGGAGATAGTCTCAGGATCTGCAAGGGGAGCCTTGTATAAGTGGTGATGAGTGTCCGGTACCCTGTAAAACCTATCGGGCTTGGCAGGGGCTGGAGGTAAAGTATCAGGAGCAGTGCAAACATCATTAAATGCATCATCCACAACAGGAAGAACTGGAGGTATAGCTAAGGGCCTATGTTGCGGTAAGTGTAGAAAGGTCCTAAGCCTTATTCTTGAATCTGAGGAATCTTGTCCCTGCCATTGGAATTACTCTCTCATGGCATGTAAGGTTTCCCCAAAGGAAAATTCCTCTGGTGGAGAGGCAGAAGGTATAGATTCTTCAGCATCGGAATCTTCATAAGTAGAAAAAGGAGCCTCTGGATGGTCTGTATTGTCTGAATCATCAGAAGAGTCATCTGAGGACACTGGCTCAGGGGGCTCTGCTCTAGGTCTCTTTTCTGGAGGTTGAGAGGCCCTGTCTGGGTGAGATTGGGATCCCCTTATTAAAGAGATGAGATCCTCTGCCAGAGTAAGCATTTGGGAACTGGAACTGGGCCTGTGAGAGGGGGGCTTAACAGGCACAGACTTAGCAGTTTTGGCTGCTTTAGCCCTGGCAAAGGCCTTTATAGACATGGCTGCAGGAGGCCTAGCAGCACCATGTGCTGGGGTAGAGACATCCAAAGGGATGGTGTCCGATAATTCTAGAGGAACCACATTAGTAGGCAAAACTTCAGAGGCCGATTCAACTAGGGTAGCAGGAGCCTCGGTAGTAGTCATGGATTGACTGAAGATTGACCCGTTTGCTCAGTTTCGGCGAAACCGAGACACTCGCGGTTTGCTTAACCGTGGTTTGGCGCCAAACCGCGGACCGCAGTGTCGGTCTTTTCTTTGCGTTTCTTAACAATTTGAGAAGTCAGAGGATCCGACGGCATAATGTACGCAAAATCTGAGCCGAAAAACTGTTCAGCAAACTCAGACCGACGCCTAAGCGTTCGTCGGTTGAAAGAAGCACAGGCTAAACAGGCTGCTACGTCGTGGTCTGGGCCTAAACAAGGTAAGCAGTAAGAGTGGAAATCTTTATGAGGTATTTGTTTCCCACAAGTTAAACAGTTATTCACTTTTTCTGACATCGGCTGAGGCAAGAAAGAGTCCCCAACGGGGTACTTAGCTTTTAGAAGTCTTGAGTAGTATTCGGTAGTAGTAATCTCTGGATCTGACCGACCGGCACTTGCGAACAGCTTCTGCTTCGGGTGCCACGCGGCAAGAAAGACCGAGGAAAATGGCGTCAGCTGATGCCTTTATACCCGAAGACCAGCAGAGATGACGTCGGGTGAAGTGCGACACCAACCGAGGCCAGACCCAGACTTTGGAATCCGGCCGACCGAAGGGCTGCCTGACGACAGGACAACCCATTTGTTAGGACTGCAGATGCATCCTTGAAGGACATCATGTGATTAATTACAAATGTTCATTTAGACCTGGCTTAAAGAGACCACCAAGCTTAATAATCCATTTTTTCTCCATGGAATTTAATAAATCATGCCAACCTAATTTATTGTTTCTGGGTCTGTTTATTTTATCTATAATGGTGAAACTAAAACAAGCATTACTGTGTATTAATGAATGTTTGTAAAGAGCATTGTTTTCTCTTTTGTTTTTTTATATCACTAAGATGTTCAGATATTCTGAATTTTAAGGGTCTAGAAGTTTGACCAACATAAAATGCAGGACAGTTGCACTTGGCCAAATAAATTACCCAGTCCGAAGGACAATTAGCAAAAAATTTTATATCATATACTGCAGAAGTGTTCTGACTACTAAAGTTTTTAGTAGCTTAGCACAATGTGTGCAATGTCCACATGGAAAACAGCCTATTAAAGGTTCACCTGATAATGTAGTTTGTGTGATATGAGTACTTCTGGCTTTGGAATGTTTGAAATGGTTGAAGAAACCAGATAAATGTCTGCCTTTATGAAAAGATAATAAACATCTGTCACCTATTATTTCACTAAGTTTTGGGTCGCATGTTAAGTTCCAATTTTGCTGGACAGTATTGATCAATACATTGGTGTTGCATCCATAGGTGGTTATGAGTCTAGGTGGATTGGAATTAGATTGAGTATTATTTTTGTAACGAAGGAGATCATCCCTTTTCATATTGTCCACTGTATGTTTAGTGTGTAGTAATTGACCCAAATTGTAACCCCGGTCATGAAATCAAAGAACTAGATCGTCCCTAAATTGTGTATAGGTGTGTTTGTCGGAACAAATGTGCTTGATGCGCATGAACTGGGATTTAGGGATGTTTTTGCAAATATGGGGAGGGTGAAAGCTGGAGGCATGGAGGAGTGAATTATTCTCAGGAAAGTTGCGATGAATTTCTGTAGTCAACGTATGGTCGGATGCACGGCAAACCAAAACATCCAAAAAAATCATTTTATTTTTATCATAGTTGACAGAGAATTCGATTTCCCATTTATTTTCATTCAAATATGTGGTAAATTCCAAAAGATATGTAGAATCCGCCCTCCATACCAACCAGCAATCATCTAGATATCTACACCAGATGTCCATTTCTTCAATATAGATATTATGTGAAGTATCATAAATGACATGTTCTTCAAAATATGCCATGAACAAATCTGCGTATATAGGGGCGAAGGAGGCCCCCATTGCTGTCCCCTTGGTTTGCAAATAACAATTGCCTTTAAAAAAGAACACATTTTTGGTCAATACATGTTCAGTCAAACACAACAAAAGAGTGTTAAAGCCGGGTTTATATAATTCGGTCTTATTGAGCCAATATTCTAAAGCCTCCAATCCAGCCCAGTGGGGAATGTTGGTATATAGTGATGTAACATCCATAGTACAAAGTAACCAATCCGGTTCTAATTGTGTATCGGAAATTATTTGGAGAAATTCCGTGGTGTCTCTAATCCTTGCTCTGACACATTTTAAAAGCGGCTGTAAGTATTTGGTTAAGAAGAGAGATAAAGGTTCAGTTAATGAATTCCTACCAGAAACAATAGGTCTACCAGGGGGATTCTGGAGGTTTTTATGTATTTTGGGTAGGAAATATATGTATTGTGGGCAAGGGTTAGATATAGTGAGTTGGGACTGGATGTTTTTTGTAATGATACCTTCTTCAACAGCTAATGTAAGAAAAGACTCAATCTGTTCTTTGAAAACAGGTGTTGGATCAATAGTTAATTGGGTGTAGTATCGAACATTAGACAGTTGTCTGAAAACTTCGGTGTCATATTGAGACAAATCCTGAACTACTATCAAACCCCCTTTGTCAGCAGCAATGATAAACAACTCATGATTATTCGCAAGTTTAGTAATATTATCCATGCATGTTTTGGATATATTGTTGGGTAAGGGGGTTAATGACCTGTATTGGAAATTAAGATCTTTGATGACTGCATGTTAAAACATGGAAACATGTTGATTCATGGGAGGCATGAAAGAGGATTTGTGATATTTAAATTCATCAGAGATCTTTGATGACTGTTGTTCCTGAAAAAATAATTTAAGGTTTAGAATCCTGCAAAGTGCAATAATGTCATTAACAAAACTTTCTTCTGAAACAAAGAAACCAGGAATAAATGATAACCCTTTATTAAGAATTTCAATTTCGGAGGATGTGAGGACATGAGATGAAATGTTTGTTATATTCACATTGGTTCTTTGGTCACAAACATCTGAAGTAGACTTTCCATATTGTCTACAGCTTTTATGTTTTCTGCCCCCCCCCCCCTCCTATGTGTAAACCCGAGGTGGTGAGGGAATTCCTTCTTTTCAATGCTGGTGAGCCTGTGGCATCTGCAGAATCAGTTTCTAAGCCTGAAGAAGAGTCATCAGCTGATGTGTCGGTATTGTGAGGTGCACCCTTTTTTAAGATGGATTTAGTGCGTTTTCTTTTGGAAGTAGTCCGATTTTGTGAACTAAATCGAGCATGTTTAGTTTTATTTTCAAAATTAAAGGGATCCCCCTAGTATAATCATCTAAGTCTCTTTGAAACTTTTTCCTTTTCCTTTCTTTTAACTGAGTTTCTAATATTAGCAATTCTTTGCTTACATTTTTGATGCTATTGGTATATGAAATCTCTCCCTCAAATCGTTTGGCTTTATCACTAAGTGAAGTAATGAATGCTATTTCTTGTTCAATAATTCTATTGTGATGGTTGGCCAAAATTTCAACAAATTTCAGAGATGTTTCCTGTTGTACCTCCCCCCACTGTTTGAGTAACAGATCATCAGGGTTATTAACCAGTGGTTGTGTGCGTATTCTTAAAACCCGTGGAGTAATTATTTTTGTCAAATGGGCACGGAAAAGCTTGTAATGCCAAACATTATTACGCAAGGATCTCATATGTTTATTTAAATTCAAGAAAATATTCTCACAACTGTCATTGTTGAGTGCAGCACCAGAATCCTCCAAGCATTCACCATGTGGTCCTAATCCAAATACTGACAGAACATCTCTGTCAGCAGATAAACCTGTGAGTAAGTGATCCAAATCCATAATGATGGTGGAGGTGATGTTGTTATAAAAAAGACAACAGTATGTATAAAAAGTGACAAAATGCAAAAACAAAGTTGTCACATATATTTGAAATCCATCTTGTAGACCCTGGCCAGTTCAAAAATGGAACAATAAGCAATATGCCTGTAATGAAATATTGGAGATGGTCCACCAAAACCTATGTGGACTGACCCAGGTGGATTTGCCGGTCCTTATTTGAACCAATAAGCCAAGGGTAAATATTAAAACTGAGTCAAAAACATAATCATACTTACATCACAAGGTAATAATAAGAATAATGGAGCTAGTGCTGCACAAACCAACCACAGGCAGAAATGGCCAAAATTATTGGAACAAAAATCGTTTGGCATACATAAGCCTATCAGTGGGCCTAGACCAATGAATATAGATCATGTAAAAATGTATATAAGAAAATATAAAACAAATTTAAAGACTATTGAATGAATGGTCTATTAAAGAATTGCCCAATCTAATCTGGTTAAGATAGTCCGAAACAGAGGACACAGGTTCATATACCAAAAGCATAAAAATATCAAAATGTGATATGGTATGAAATGTCAATACCAACAATAATATGTTAATTGCAAATGGTAAGGACTGCAAACTCAATGGGCCGGATTCACGAAACCTCTATGTAAGACTTAATACGTCTTACTCGGAGGCTGCAGTTGAACGGTATGACGTCAGCATGCCATGCATATTCATGAGGGCATGCTGAATCATACCCTAGGCTAACACGGTCTGCGTAGGAAAGTATGGGGTGTGTCTGAATGCCGAGTACTGCAAAGGGACACGCCCTCAGAAGAGTCAGAGGCCTGAAAGTAAACACCCACGAGCGAGTCTTTAGAAATGTCAAGGAACACAACACCACACATCCCCACAGACTAAACCCTACTGAAAATGTGTAAAACATAAAAATAGCATTTTTAATTTTTTTTTTTATAATTCAAAAAATGTTTGCCCGCATTTGCGCCGGTGTGCCGTTAGCTCAGCCACAGTTAGCAGACATTGGAAAGCATATAAGATCCTACATATGCAAATTAAGCCAAGTAGCAATAGCGTAGCGGTAGAGACATTGGCCAAAGAGGAGGTAGTCACGGTTCGAGCCCCCACAACATCATTCACCATTTTTATTTAAATAAGCATGAAACAATCCTCTGAGATATATATATATATATATATATATATATATATATATATATGTATATATATAAAAAAAACTATAATTTAAGTAAAATGTAATGAAATGAGCCATGTATTTGTGAAGAAATCCGACAGAATAATTTATAAAAAAAGGATTATAATTGCCCATAGCTGAGCAACGCTTTAGCAAGCTGAATATGAGTGCCCGTAGGTGAGCAGCGCTTTAACAAGCTGCATACGAGTGCCCGGAGGTGAGCAGTGCTGTAATAAGCTTAATATGAGTGCCCGGAGGTGAGCAGCACTTTAACAAGCTTAATATGAGTGCCCGTAGCTCAGCAGCTCTTCACCCAGCGTAATATGAGTGCTCATAGCTAAATAACGCGTTACCCAGCGTAAGCCATTTGCACGCAGCGTGCCAACCAGCTTACCGGCGGGCAACATTGGGCAAGCTGTATCAAAGCCGCCTTTACACAGACACACCTCCTAGCCTGTCTAGACAGTAGTAAAATAAAAAAGCAATGCCAAGGGTCGAACCCAGGTACTGTGCACCATAGTCAAAGCACTGAACCACTAAGCCATGACAGTTGTACTGAGAAATACAGTATTAACATATATATCGGAAAGAATGAAAATAGAACCATGACAAAGCAGGTTTGCTTTAAGCTGATAAATATCCAAAATGGCCAATCACAGATAAGTGCAGGAAAACCGGCATATATAAGCCCCATAGGCGGGAATACACACCATAACTGATTGTGGTACCCATTTGCAGTCAGGATGGCAGGTGCAGGAGAGGGAAATCGCTTTAGAGCACAAAGGTGGGGTGTTGAGGAGTCAAAGTATATGGTTTGGCTCCTAGTCCATGATCATGAAGCACAACTCATGCAGGGCCAGGTTCAATGGGGAGCGTATAAGGCAGAGGCGTGGAACCGGTTGGCACATGATCTCACCAGTGCCACAGGCATTCCGAGGACTGGTGAACAGGTCCGTCACCACCATGCGGACCTGAAGCGACGTAAGGAGGACCAACTGAACCGTTGGATCCAGGAGGCCCGCCAAATGCCCAATGCCCCACTACTGAGTAAGTATCCATGTAATTACGTATGTAAGAAATGCTATCCTAGCCTATTGTATGGAGAAGTATGTTCCAATATTCCTTCATTTATATTACAGCTACAAGTGTTCGTTCTGTGAATCGGCGAGCCTATGCTGATAGGCTGCTGAGGTTGCGCCACCAGGCAGGTTAGTAATTATTTAGCTGGTATTGTTATAGAATATAAGTGACACAGATTGTAAAAGAGTTCAGTGTTGCAACCCAGTAATAAAGGTGAAATAAGCCTAGAATAAAGATTCTGCTAGTATTGTTAGATTAGATAAGTGATGCAGCCTGGAAAAGAGTGCATTGCAATCCAGTAATAAAGATTAAACAAGTCTCAAATAGAGTTTCCACCTGTATTGTAATATCAGATAACTGCTTCAGCCTGAAAATGAGTGGTAATCAATCAACAAAGGATAGACAAGTGTTGAATACATCCTTGTAAATTCTGCCATATGAAATAAGTCAGTCAGCTGGAAAGGATTGTTGTAACCCAGTAATAAATGTTAATAAAGCCTAGAATTAAGTACCATTCTGAAATGTAAATATAAAATAAGTGAGAGAGTGTGAGAAAGACAGTTTGAAGCTACCAAGAAAGCTGTAATAAGTCTTGAATAAAGTTATACTGCAGTCACTACATAATGAAATGAATGAGACAGCCACAACCAAAGAGTGTAATGTCTTAAATAAAGTACAGAACCTGGACTGTGTCCGTCCCACAATTTGGATATGTTGCTGTACCCTTGCATTATGGAGAGAGTATGGCTGTATGAAATGCTGCACATCCACAGTTGTCTAGACCCATATAAATCAAATGTAGCAGGATGCTGCACCTGAACACAGCCAGATATGAACATATATGAATAAAAATGGAATGTATATTAATGTAGCAGTAACATCCCCATCACTAACATTCTTAAGATTACATACAGGAAACTGTACTAATACATGTAGGGGATATATATCTGCATCTACTAGGAATGTACAGTATATGTATAGGTAGTGTAAGTTCACCCTACCCTATTTTCACAAATTATGCCATTCCACACCAAACTGGGTATGTGCATTCACAATTAATTCCCATGGACATTTGTCTTGTTGGTTCATACATATCTGCATGTACGTTGATGGATGTGCCCTGTTCACATATCCAAACCTGATGGCCTGTTGCCACCAATCAATCCTGCATGCTGTTGGAATGTGCACTGTTGTTCTAAATATGCATGTGTTATGCTTGCTGCTCAATGTTCGGAATTCATGGGTGTTTGGTTAATGGGAATACTGATGCATGCTGTTTCAACTAATTTTGAATGGTGTTGTTTGTTACTACCCCAAAATACCATAAAATACTGCTAAACATAGGACAACAGGGAAGGCGGGTTCCAGCGGACCCACCTCTCCCACCTCAGCTGGCGAGTGCACCTGGTACCAGTGCCCAGGCCGGGACCTCCTCCTCCGGTGGCCCTGTGCCACCTTCAGGTGGAAGCGCTGCAGGGGATGGGGCTCGTCCCCCCCTCTGCAAGCGTGGCCGGATGAGAACCTCCACTCACCCTCCATAGGGTCCGGTCTGTGGTGCGTAGTGAGATCAGGCGTTCTGTGACTGATCCCCTACGCCAGCTCGAGGCGAGAGTGGCGCAACTCACGGGTGTGCCTGCCCGTCCTATCCAGCCCCCAGCACAGCCCCGGCCTGGGCTGTGAAGGCGCAGTGGTAACTGCCCATGGGTGGGGATCTCAGTTCCATTGTTGCCATCTGTGGGCTCATGGGCTCGCGATATCCAAACATCCATCCCCGTCAATTGTGTCTTCCCCCCATGTGTCATACTCCGCCCCTGTATGCGTCTTGTTTGTCTTGTCTGTTAACCTCCCCAACCTACATCCCCAAATATACCTACTTCCTGTACCTCACATTCCACTCTCATCTGAAAAAAAAATAAAAAAAGGGCAATCTGTTCCCACAAAAAAATTACGCCCCATACATAGCTGCCCAATTTGCACACATGTCCGCTGGACATGTAAACTGATAATTCTAATTGGCAGTACAACATATTTTGTTGTCCTCACCCCTCTCTCAGGGGTGGAAGGTTTCAAATTTCACACCAAATTTCAAACATATGCACAGCTGTTGCTGATAAAGAAATGGGCAGCTATGAACCTTCACTACACCCATCCTGCACATCCCGAGCTGGTTTCCCTACTGTCTTTCCCTCTTTGTGCCCCCTTTTTCACCACTTTCCTATTTCCCCATTTTCTTTTCTTTAAAAGAAATTAGCGCGGGTGTTAGCGGGAGTAAGCACTTTTAAGCAGTAGTCAGTGGGTGTGCGCTTGTGTGCGCTTAGCTAAGCGTAGATTAGCGTAGCTAAGCTTCGCACACACCCACTTACAACTGCTTAAAAGTGCCTTAGTCACTCTGTATGACAAGGCCTGTAGTCTGCTCATCAGCAAAATAAAATACCCCTGTCAGTCTCGAACCCCGGACCTTGGAAACACTAGTCTGCATGAATTACCACTGAGCCACAGCAGATATACAAGAACTTGGTGCTGAAAGAAATATATCATGAAATATAAGGAGTGAATGTAAAGGGAAAATAGGAAAGCCATTACACAAAGCTTGTTCTGTGTATCTTTACTGGCAATTCTTGTGGAATTGCATTACATTAGTGTGAGAAGAGAAACAGCCATGCTAGTAGGTAATAATGTTACAGTAGCAACTTACAAACCCCACACAGTATCAGAGCAGGATAAACACCGCCATATTTGAATAGGTAAGAGGCCAGACCTCCCAACTGTGACGGATTGACAGGGATGTCCCTGATTTGCAGCTGTTACCTGTGCCCCACTGACTCCCTGTGAAATGTACTAACAGTAGGCAGAAAGGTGGGGAATCCCACATAATGGTAACTGTCAATAAGTTAAAGTAGACACTACTTGCATGTCAGAAATGGTGTAGTAATACATATGCTCAAAATACCCCACAGTCATAACTGCAGAATATCTGAAATATATCACGGGTGTATCCCACTGATATGTACCTTTCCCTGAGGCTGGTCAAATATATACCTGAGAGTATCTCAGGCCTGGAAGTGTCAGAAACACACAGGCATATCAGCCTGTCTGCTGTTAAACACTCTGCAAATACCTGTAGAATTACTTCCACAAGCATGCCCTTATGTAGGAGTACAACACAGAAATATCAAAGGATGTAGCCATCTAACATACTAATGACAGTATAGCAGTTCACAAGCACTGCATGTACCTGATATTCATAATTGTTAGTACAATATACTTAGTTGTCCTCACCCCTCTCTCAGGGTTGGAAGGTTTCAAATGTCACAGCAAATGTCAAACATATGTACAGCTATTGCAGTTAAAGAAATGTGCAGCTATGGACCTTCCCTACACCCAGCCTGCGCATCTCTAGCTGGTGTCCCCACTGACTTCCTGCTTCCTGCTTACAACTGTTTAAAAGTGCCTTATTCACTCTGTATGACAAGGCCCAAGTACTGCTCAGCAGCAAAATAAAATACCCTTGTAAGTGTCAAACCCCAGACCTTGGGCTCACCAGACTGCATGGTGTGCCACCAAGCCACAGCAAACATATAAGAACTTAGTGCTGAAAGAAATATATCATGCATTACAAGGAGTGAATGTAAATGGAAAATAGGAAAGCCATAGCAACACATTCCAGTAAAGACAAATATCAGGCATTCAAGGAGTGAATGTAAAGGGAAAATACAAAAGCCATAGCAACACATTGCAAGAACTACTGTTGTATGCCAGTTAATCCTCAAATCCAACAGGTAAGTGCATACTCCCATGTAAACAGTGTTAGCATTAGCAGGTGTAAGTTAACATACACACTGAGAAGAGTGAACTGGAAGAAGCAACATTCAGGTTTCAGTACAACATGCATTTCAGTGCCTACAACACAGCGTTAGATATGAGAGATATACCAACCTTCTGACTCACACAACAATGTCCACAGCAAACCAGCATGGTCCCCACCTTGCAAAACTGAAAGGCCTACGCCTACCTAACCTATCATTTTATAGCAGTGTCCTGAAATCACAGTGAGAACTGCAATTACCACACAGCAGGCTGCATGCAATTACTAAATGCTGGCCACCAATTGGTGCAGAAGCCATCACATGCACATGTGCAGATACCTACAAAAACAGCCTGTACTGCCAGTCCACACATGCAATAATATCATTGCAGAAACTGGAGGGGGAGAGAGAGAGATAGAGAGAGAGACAGAGACAGACACCAAAAAATAAATAAATAAAAAGCAAGCAAGCAAGCCAGCAAGCAAGGCAGCAAGCCAGCAGAAAAAAGCTGTCAGAGACAAAGGTAATGTAAACTACATAATCTAATAATCTACATACTGTGAACCCTCCAAATGTGTTAGCAGTCTGTATCTATATGTATATGCAGATGTGCATAGGGCAAGGGACATACTGCAACTGTTAGTGAAGGCTGGACATACATATGTAGTTGAAGGTTGCTATGTGCACATATCAATGTAGGTTGTAGTGTGTGGCATTGAAAACAGCATGCAGTGCAGGTATATGTCATGTGGTGGTGAACTTCTGTGGGACTGAGCCAGTGAGGCCTGCTACAGCTATACGGTCTGAGGACAGCATAATGCATTATGCACAACACTGTGCAATATCATTCCAGAATGGTATGTCTCACAACTGTTTCAGAAGTGATATTCCCACCATGAAAGGTGGGCAGTCTATGTGCCTACATGTGCATGTATATGTACAGCAATGGATGTTTAGAAGTGTGTGTAGATATATAGATATATATAAAGAGAGAGTGAGAGAGGGGGACATGGGGGCAGATGTACTGCAACAGGTGCCTGGTGACCAAGGCATGGACTGAACACCATTGTTGATACTGCAGTACCATACCCCATTCCAAAACATGTTACCCACTAACTACCACATAGGTGGTTGCCCGCCTACCACTGGAGGTGTCAGAAGGGAACATGGGACACAGGTGTACAATAGCCTCCCCTTTGATATCTACAGTGGCAGACTAGTCTTATAATCCCTGTACATGTTACGTGTCATCACAAAAGGTGTGTCAGCTAGGGAAAAGTAAGTCAGTGTAACCCTCTACACCTCACAATGTCCTATGCAGTATGTACCTCCCATGAGAACTACAGCAAGTGGGAAGGCCACAGACATACCTAACAAACACTGATAATTTATTTATTATTATTTATTTATTTTAATTTTGTTTACCGGGATGGTCCAACTGGACGAGGTCCATTTACAGCGGAGGCCCGGGGAGAAAAGCTCCAGTTACATTAGAACAACACATTACAGAAAATAAACATATAATACAATGCGTAGGAAGTAGTATCTATTGAACTAGAAATTTCTAGAAAGAAGTCAAAAAGAGTAGACATTTGCAATCAAAAAATTTACATATATACATTTAGTTTGCAAAGAGCAACAGTCAGATTTTAACAGGTACATGTTTTCCATGTAAAATATTTTGAGGAAACATATTTATTGGGGCATGAAAAAAGAGATAGAAGACGGTTGTAAAGGTAACAGATTGTGGTCTATGTAATACATGGACAGAGCCAAGAACTTGTAAGATGGGCCTTAAGGGAGTTTTTGAATAGAGTGGTGTTAGCTGCAGAAGTCACAGATGGGGGGAGATTATTCCAAGTTTTGGCTATAGTGTGTGAAAAGAGAGATTTTCCGGCTGTATTATTTGCTGAGGTAATAGTGAGGAGTGATTTGTTGGCTGAGCGGAGTGGACGATTTGGAGTGTGGCAGGTCAGTAGATGCCTTAGAGCAGGAATTTTGTCAGGTTGTTTTAGGATGTTGTATGATTGAACAAGTTGGTGATATAGTAGCAACTGTGGCAGTTCGAGCCATTGAAGTTGTCTGAGAGGTATGCAGTGATGGGTTCTAAATGGGGAGTTTTTGGCAAACTTGGCAATTCTGTTATAACAGGACTCAAGTTTGTCTAGGTCAGATTTCCTAATGTAAGTGAGAATTGGGGCTGCATATAGTAGTGTAGATAGGAGATGGGTTTGAGCTAGGGTGACTGTAGCTTGATTAGTTAGAAAGTTCTTTTGCCAGTATAAGGAACCCATTTTTTTGTGCACCTTGTTTATAGTTTGAGAGATATGAATGTTAAAGTGGAGGTTGTTGTCTATTTCAATGCTAAGGAGCTTGGTGTGTAGAGAGGGAGAGATGATAGTACCATGATCGGAGGAGATGGAGAAGAAGACTGGAGTTGTTTTTGATTCGTTTGGGTTAAAAAGTAGCAGTTTGGTTTTGTTAGGATTTAGGATAAGTTGAATGTTAGTTATCCATCTTTCTACTGAGGTGAAGGACTCTTGGGTGAGGTGCTGTAGGGAGGTCAGGGATGGAGCTGAGCATATAAGGGTGGAATCATCTGCTTACTGGATTAGTGAGGCATGCAGGGTACATTTGTATAGGTTATTGGTAAAAATCGAGAAGAGAAGAGGTCCTAGCATGGAGCCTTGGGGTACACTGATGGTGGTTGGGAGCAGAGATGATAAAGCTCCTTGCCACTGGACAGCTTGTTGTCGTTCTGATAGGTAACTTTTAAACCAAGCAATAGTGTTTGGGGTGAAGGCTAGGGAGGTGAGGGTATCTATTAATATGGAGTGAGAGACCATGTCAAATGCTTTAGAGAGGTCAAGGAATATGGCTGATACGAATCTGTTGTTATTCCTATGTTGGTTAACTAGGTCTGTGAAGGAGAGGAGGGCAGTGGTTGTACTGTGGTGAGGGCGAAAGCCATGTTGAGTGGGTGAGAGGAGATTGTTTAAGTTTAGGAAGTACATGACTTGAGAGTGTATGCATTTTTCTAGTATCGTTGATAAAGGTGACAGAATAACAATGGGTCGGTAGTTTGAGAAATCATAGGAGGTGCCTCCCTTATGAAGGGGAATGATACAGGAGACTTTCCACAGATGAGGGATATATGACTCCTGTATAGAGCGGTTGATAAGGATTGAGACTGGGTAGGCTATGGAGTTGGCTGCCATTTTTAGGAAATGTGCTGGTAGCCCATCTGCTGCGAGGGAAGTGGGTTTTAGTTTTAAGAGATGTTTCTTTATTGTAGAGGTTGGGATAGGTGAGAAGGTAAGAGGAGCAGAGTTGTTGGGCGCTGTAGGCATAGGTGTGTAGCTATCTTTGGCTAGTTGAGTGGATAGTGAGTTAATGGATTCGGTAAAATGTTGGTTGAATTTTGAGGCTATTTCGGTAGTTGTATCTGTGGATGTTGAGGTGGGAGAGGGTGTGGTATTTTTTCCTGGTTTTAGTAGGGAGTTAATTGCATGCCAGAACTTTTGTGGGCTGTTGGAGTATTTATTTTGGATATTTAGGTAGTAGTTTTGTTTATCTAGCTTAGTTTGCTGTTTAGCCTGATTTCTAAGATGTTGATGGTTTTGTTTAGAAAGACTAGTGTTGTTTTTCTTCCAGGTTTTCCATGCCTTGTCTCTAGATTTTAATAGGGCTCTAGTGGTGTTAGTAAGCCAAGGAGCTGAGTGGACTTTAGCTCTAATAGTTCTTATGGGTGCTATTTGGTCAAGGACCTTAATGAAAGTATTATTAAAGTAGTCCACTGCTAGGTCCAAGTTCAGGATATGTAGAGGTTCCCAGTTGCAGTTATTTAATGCAGTGTTGAGATCTAGAGGGTTAACCTTGCAATCATTTCTGACTTGTCTAAAGACAGTAGGTTTGGGTATGTTAGTACGTCTGCGTAGGAGGAATGTTGGGAGATGGTCACTAAGGCTGTCTGGTAGACAACCTGTGTGACAGTTTTGTTCTGGGTAGTTCACTAATGTCCAATCTAATATGGATTTTTTTTGGGACTTCTTATCTACTCTTGTAGGTTCTAGAATAAGTTGAGAGAATCCATACAGGCTGATGTGGCGAGTGGGTTTTTTAGAGTTGCAGGCTAGCCAATCAGTGTTTAGGTCTCCTAGCAGAATAGTCTCTTGTGGTAGGTTGTCTTTTGTCCATTGCAGAATGTCTTCAATTTTAATAACATTATTGCCTGGAGGGATATATGCACAGAGAATATTGATACTCTTTTTATTGTTAAGTTGTAGCATAATTCCTATGATTTCAGCATTGTCGAATTTTGGTGGAGGGGTCGGTAGGGGTTGTATAGTAAGTGTATTTTTATAGATAATTGCAACGCCCCCTCCCTTCTTTCCTATTCTATCTAGTCTAATGATGTTATATCCTGGAGGGAGAATTTCTTCATTCCTTGTGCTGGGATTTAACCAGGTCTCTGTTATGGTTAGTATATCGGGGGAGTAGTGGGTTATGAATGCGTGTACGTGAGTAATTTTATTAGATATACTGCGAGTGTTAAGGTTTATGATGAGTAGGTCTGTTGTGTGTTTGTTTAGGGGTATGATGTTGTTTGGTCCTGGATTTGGGTGAATGTCACCAGAGGTAAGGAGGTATTTCTTTATCAGTATATGACGTCTGATTGCTTGTAGCATATCTATGTAAAGCTTGTTTGGTATCTTTCTAGTGAGAGATGTTAAACAGTACTTGTTGAGTGTGAGTACTATTTTGCTGCTTTCAAGTAGAGAGGTGGATATAGGGAAACTTTTGTGGCCTTTTGTTGGTGTGAAGGGTTGTGTTGTATGGTAGGTGGTTTGGGGTAATGAAATGTATGTGTGTAGGGACGTTGTGTAGGTTAGGGCTGTGAGGATTAGTAGGAGGCATATAAGAAAGGAGAGCATGGTATTTGTCATTGTGTTTGGTTGATAATGTTAATTGGATGAGAGGAAGATAGGTGTGGTGTTTGGGAGGAAAGAAGATAATTGGATTTCGGAAGTGCTCAGGTGATATGGGAGGTAGGAGGAGTGAAGATGATTGGCTGTGTGGAGTGGTCAGGTGATATGGGGTTAGAATAAATGTAGATGCACTGGGGGTGGGTGAGAATTGGGGGTAGGGTAGGGGGAGTGAGCCCAGAGAGGCAGGGAGCGGGTAGAGACAAGTGAAGGAGCAGTTCAAGAAAAAACAATCAGCAAAACGCTGACTACTGAAGGTAAGTTAGGTGAGGGTAAGTACAGAGATAAATACTACAATGGTAGTGAAATGTGGGAGGATAGGTAGGTGTTGAAGTTTAAAACTCCAGGGTGAAGTATGATAACGTTGAGATCAAATAAAGTCTTTAGATATGTAATTCAGAGGTAGTATAAGACAGTACGATAAGCATGAGATAGCAAGGAGAGGGGAAGGGTGCTACTCAGTGGAGAGAAAGTCTATGTAAGGCAATTCTATATGGGAGCTAGCTGGTCTAGGACTAAGGAAGGATATACTAAAGGTTAAAGAAGGGGGGTTACAATGATGGACATAAAAAAGTTAGGTGATTTTCAGGATAGATAGTGGGTAAAGGCTGCTGGCTGTCTAGGTTGGGAGCATGCTCTATAACCTCAGAAGCAGTAATTACAATTATGAGCTTTAACTTTTAGTTATGTACTCACCATAACTTCAGATGTTTGGGATCCATCTCGCCTACATTCTGACTGATGGGTTGAGTCTCTTATTGGCTGAGCTTACTATATCCCAGGATGCACCACTACCAGTCCCCCAGATCTAGTTTGTCCGCATACATGCACACATGCACTGCTTATATAACATCGTCAGATGAAACAAGATAAAACAGTAGAACTCAAAACCGTTCAATCTCTTCTGATCTCCAAGGCCGTGGGAAGGAGGGTGGGTATTAGGAATGTGAGATGGATCCCAAACATCTGAAGTTATGGTGAGTACATAACTAAAAGATGTTATGTGATCCTATCTACATTCTGACTGATGGGACAGCATCCTAGCACCTGAATCCTGGGTGGCTCACTGGAAAACACTCCTGAGTACCGTGGAACCAAATGATGCTGCCTTTAGATGCCACATCCAATTTATAGTGGGAAATGAAAGTGTGGTTGGACCAAGTAGCAGCACAAATCTCAGAAATAGCGAGCTTGGAATGAAAGCGATAGAAGTAGCCATAGCTCTGGTAGAGTGAGCTTTGATAGATGTTGTAAGTTGCTTATTTGAAGAGGAATAAGCCTGAGTTATACAATCTCTAATCCATTTGGAGATAGTAGCTTTTGTGATGGTTTTACCCAATTTATTGTCTGAAAAGGACACAAACAACTGGTCTGATTCTGAATTTGCTGAGTCCTGTCTAGATAGAAGCGCAATTGCCTGTGAACATCCAATTTATGGAGAGTGTACTCTGCTTCGTTGGAGAATTTTGGAAAGAAAACTGGTAGCTCTAGAGATTGTTGGAGACAGAGATTAGAACAAACCTTTGGGACAAAAGATGGGTTAGGCCTAAGTGATACTCTATCCTTGTGAAAAATCGGTGGTTTGATAGATAGGGCTTGAAGCTCTGAAACCCTTCTTGCAGAGGTAATTGCAACTAAGAAGGCAGTTTTCCAAGACAGATATTTTAACTAACATGGGAAGATGTTCAAATCAAGATCCCACGCGGGCGAGGATGAAAAACTGGGGGTCTTAACAGCCTTTAATGAAAGTTTTGCATAATCTGCTGCTCATCAGCGGTGGATCCATGAATTAAGTTGGACTTTAATAGTAGAGACTGAAGATCCTTGATTAAACAAGGATGTTAAAATTTCAAAACCTCTGGAATGGGGCAGTGATAGGGTCTAAGCCCCTGAGTTGAGCCAGATAGCAAACCTCTTCCACTTACTGAGGTACAATTTCTTAGTGGTGGGATGGTAGGCGAAGATAAAATGTGAATAACTTCGGGTCTAAGGTGTGATTTCTGACTGGGACTGGTGTTCTGATGAATTAGCAGATCGGGGTTAGATCCAAACCCAAGAATGCACACCCAAGGATCGCCACACATGTTTCTTCAGGTAGGGAACCATACCTGGAGCAATTAGTATCATTGTGGACCCCAATTGAGAAGCTTTCTGAATGACTTTGGGAGAAGTGGAACGGAGGAAAGGCATAAAGTAGCCCTGTTGGCCAAGGTTGTGCTAGAGCATCCATAGCTGCCTCCCCCTGATGTGGGGTCAAGGAGAAGAATCTTTTGCACTTTGTGTTTTGTGGTGTTGCAAACAGGTGCTTGCACGGCGTCCCCATCTTCTGAAAACCTGAGCTGCTACTGCACCCTCATGGCCTCTCTAGATCTGGTCCCTCCTTGTTTGTTTAGATACCAGACCACCGACATGTTGTCTGTGTGGATAGCGATAATGCCCTGAGGGAGAAACTTGTGGAGGGCCTGTAGGGACAGAAGTACAGCCCTCATCTCCAATACATTGATGTGGAGAAAGGTTTAGGTCTGGAAGCAGAACCCTGAACTAACCTGCCCAGACAATGCCCCCCACCCTGTCTGGGAGGCATCGGGATAACAAAAGGTCTTCCTGATTCAGATTGGGCGACGGTGAAGCCACCAAATCATAATGGGGTGATTGAGGAAGATTCTGAAAGGACCATTGAGTTGATAATAGCCACTGAAGAATCCTCATGTGCAATCTTGCCAGAGGAACTAGGAGAACAAAGTTGCAGGACCATCCTGGCTGGGGCTTTGGATCTTGAAAGCAGGGCTTGAACTTGACCTTGTAAAGTTTGAATCCTTATCAATTTTGAGTCTATCTCTGTTCCTATGAACCTTATGCTGAGAGGGCAGCAAGACAGACTTTGACCAATTGAATGTAATTCCCAGGGTAGCACCCAGGGAAAAAGTGGCTTTGAGGTTGTCCATTAGTAGATGCCTGGTGGTGGCAGTCAGGAGCCAGTCATCCAGATAGGGAAACACTTGGAATCCAAGACTCCTCAGGTGAGCAGTCACTACTGCCAAACACTTGTTGAACACCCTGGGGGCTGTGGTGAGACCAAAGGGCAGTGCACAAAATGGAAATGACTGTCTCCCAGGCTGAAGCGCAGATACTTCCTGGCTTGAGATCTATGGAGCACATCCAAACATCCTTCTCCAACAATGGGAGAATGGAATTTGGATTTTGGTTTAGTCTGCTGAGATCAATATTGGTCTCAGGTCCCCTGTCTTTTGGCACTAAAAGAACCTTGAGTAATTTCGGATCCGATCTGGTCTGTGGGGACGGTTGGATGACTCCTTTCTAGCAGCTTTCTGCAATTTCCCTTTGACTGGGTGGTGGGTCCGGATTTTTTTTTGGGTGGGGGTGGTGTGTGTGTGAGAATGGTGTAACCTCCGGCAATAATCACCCATCTGTCCTGAGTGATAGACTCCCAGGCTTTTAGGTGCTTGGCAAAGCGGCACCCGACTGGCTGGCAATCCCTCATGAAGTGTGGGAGGCTGAAGAGCCACGAAAGGACTGCGGGGCCCTCTGCACCTCTGGGGGGCGCGTCTCCCCCAAAAAAAATTTCCCCTCCTCGATGCCCCAGCCATCGGCTCAAGCCAGAGGAGTCAAGACTGGTGGCATTGAGGCAGACCGTTTTCCCTCGGCTCCCCAGGTCCTTTGGAGAAGGGCTTCTACCTATGTCTTTTGGCGGTCGGATCCGATGGACTGGTCGGAGCGCGGCCTTTTCTTTAGCAGGAGAGGAGAGGATGCTAAAGCTTCTTCAAGGAGGGTTTTATAAGGCCTTTTAATATAAGCTTATTTTCCTCTCTTGGAGGACCCTCGAGGCTGCAGGACTCCTGCAAATGTTTTGCACCAAACAATAAACACAGAGAGTGGTCATCTGTTATAGACATTTTAAAGTTGCACTTGGTGCACTTTTTAAAGCCTGAAGGCCTAGGAACCTGAGACATTCGGTAAATTATTCAGTGAACTAGCCAAACACAGTACAAACACTGTAACTATGACAGAAAAAAAATTTCTCTGCTTTGTCCTTCTTTTAAAGAAGAGAAACTATCACCAGTAAAAGGATCGAGATCCTAAATAGAACAGAAGTCACCTAACAACCAAAAGATCGGAAAGGCCTTTACACACAAGAGGTACTTCTAGTCAAACAACACTCACAACACAAGAATTTGCCAAGTAAATTTCTCCAAACACACTCAAAACACAAGATAGCTGTTAAAACAGCTTTTAGTTGAAGTATAAAGAAATTCCTGACAGGAAGTTAGTGAAAATAATCACTACTTAGCTCAGCCAGCTCGAGACCACGTCTTCACTTGTTAGCGGCAAACGAGATCTGGGGGACTGGTAGTGGTGCATCCTGGGATATAGTAAGCTCAGCCAATAAGAGACTTCGCTCTTTGGCATAAAGCGTGCAGTGTGAGCCCGAGGGATCGGCTCCGAACCCATCAGTCAGAATGTAGGCGAGATAGGATCACATAACATCAACAGGTTTCAGGACACCACATACTTTCTTGCTTCCTTTGGTGTGAGGAGACAGAGAATAGAAGGAGTATGATGAGACTGCTGGTATTTGGAAGGGGTCCTTTCTCATCAGGTGGGTAGATTCTGGAGAGTAGTAATGCCCTCAAACACATTCCCTATGCAGACTGACTCCCAAAACCACAGCTAGAGTGCCTTGCATACTTCCTACACAGAGGTTACCACTGCTGGACATACACAGTTATGTCACACCCATACCAGTTGGCCAACCACCATGGCAACACCTCACAATCTGTCCAGCCTACATGACCTAGGGCCCTAATCCTTGTCACTGCACTAAACAGCACATGCTGGAGGTACAGGTTTCTATACACGAATATGCCATACCCTGGAGTAAACCACCCAACATTAACAAACAAGGCTCCTTATTAGTAGATGTCATACATACCCCTGATGAATGTTGTGGAGATAGGTAATATGCCCTGTGAGTCACCTCTGTGTAACCGTTTCACAGGAGCAAGTAAAATCGCATTACATGTGTCCCAAAGGGCAGGGTAGCATATGGCTAGGCTGCCCTAGGCCCAGGGCCAATAGCATAGTACCTACCTATGACACAATGCACACACATATGTACTCAGTGCAATACCAGCTATGTGACGTTGAATGAGTGTGACACTGACTGTGTGCAAGGTCTGTAAAAGTGTGATAGCTTAGTGTGAGTTTGTGTCTGTCATGGCAGTTGGTGTCCTTGGTGTGAGGCCAGAGAAAGATGTGTCAGTTATCGGGATGCAAACATAGTAGATTGGCATATGTTGTGCCGTACTTCCCTGTGTATGACTGCAGTGTCCCATCGTAGGCAGAAGCAATACATGTATGCTCAGTAAATGGTACTGCTGCTGAATCCAGCTCACATATGAACTGTTGTACTACCTGATGTTGTAGGCCTAAACACTACAGTATGGTGTATTTTCACATTCCCTGGTAACACTGTCTGGTGTGTTTCCTGTAGTCTGCACAGATTACATACCTCATGCATAGGTATCTGTAAGTAGGGGCACACAGTACTATAAGGTACACAGTTAATGCTCATCTGTGTTGCCATACATTTGTGTGTTGTATGTATGTGTAATGTGTGTGTAATGATGCCTGTACCATGGCCGCAATCACATGTGTGTTACAGGGTATGTGTGTGTACCTGGCAGCATGTATACTCTGTGACAGCAGTATGCTGGCTATAGTAACAACTGTGCACATATGTCAGGTAGGGGTATGGCATCAAAGACTAGGGTGGATTACCGTTGAAACTGTAAATGTGGATTGCATTCATTGCACGGGATGACAATATTCTTCATCCATTAGCTTGATACATACCCCCAGTGTGAGGTTGTGCATTGTATCCCACATAGTGTGCCGAGTGCTTGTGTATACTAGTTTGTTGTATGGAATGTGGCAGGCACTGTCAGACAGTTGTGGGCTGAGCACTGAAATGTGGTATCGAACATGTGTATCCCCTGATAGACAGACAGATGCTATATATGGCACTTAAGTGATATCAGTACATTAGAATATTAAGTGTGCCACATGACTTGCTCACATATTTTTCTTTTCCTTCCAGGGTGATGGTGCATCAGCGAAACCCACCTTATACAGCAGCAGAGGATCAGGAGATCCACCAGAGCCTGGTGCAGAATTACTGTGTGCTGTTTTCCAGGACCAGCCAGAACCAGCTTGAGAGGGCTGCACTGTGGCAAGATCTTGTCCGTCAGGTAAATGACATAGGCATGCATAACCGGACATATGAGCAGGTACGCCATCATGATATCCACAGACAACAGCATGCCACAGGCGGTGGGGTACCTATCCACCCCCCCCTCACCAGTGTGGAGGAGCACCCCCTAAGTGTCGTGGCTCCAGGCCAACAGCAACATCCACAAACATGTGTCATCATGGAGGCCGGAGCCACCCAGCATGTTGAAATGGAGTGTGCAGGTAACATGCCATATCTGTAGTTGACTGTTCTCTGCACTGGTAGTTTATGCGTGTGTGAGATGTGTACTGTTTGTGTAGCTGTTAACTTGCCTATTCTTCTGCAAGATTGATATTCTGAGCATAATCTGTACACCCGTGAAAGCCACCTGTTGTACTACTGTACTTTATCATACTCACAGTATCAATGGCACAGTTGTGGCCACTGGCAATCACTGTCATATTTTTGCAGGTCCCTCTGGAGTGACAGCAAGGCAGCCAATCCATGCTGGTGAGTGTGTCATAGCAATACTATTGCTAATCACATGTGCATGTCATAAGGAGGTGTAGTCTGTGCACGTCACACACCTACGCATAATGCATGCTGTGCATGTTTGCTGTGAGACTATGCATATCCCATTATTCTCAATAGCTGCCTCACTCACATGCAATACACAGAGCATGACACACGTGTGGCAACACAGTACTGGACATTGCATAGGCATACCTGATACACATGTACACAACACACACGTTTGGCATACATACTACACTTTAGCCTGCTACACATGTCCAATTATGACACCTGCTGTATGGCCACCCTTCAGTATCCCACTTATCATCTACGCAGCACACATAATATACCTGAGGGGTAGAGGCCTATCATGTCTTTGTGCAACAGTCTTGAATAAATAATACATTCATGTTAGGCAATGCTCACTATTGGCCACCTTACAAACCCATGTAACAAGTGGCTGTGTAATTGTGGATGTAGTCATGTTACTGCAAGTCAGGTACAGCATGCTAGCTGCCTGTCTGGCACACATTATTATTGTTGACTGACCACAAGAAGCATGTTGATCATGGCTCACGTTACTACACCACATCCAGTTCTGCAGACCACAAAAGTATACATAGCAGTTATTGCGTAGCACCGTCATGTGTTTTTTTGTGTGTGTGTGTGTGTGTGTGTGTGTGTGTGTGCGCAAATATATGCACCCACAGCTTGTAACACTTGCACAACATTGTTATGTCCTTGTACACATTGTGTCCCAGGGTGGAGACAATCACTGAACAAGTACACACAAGCATCAAGTACACGTATACTGTTATTAACAAGGGCGGTCTACACTTGCACTGCATGTTCCTGTGCAACACATAATCTGCATGCTGAAATGTGTGCAGTGATGTTTTTCCTTGTGATATTGTCACCCACCCTAAAACAGTATTGTGTATGTGTTGGATTGCAGGTGTGTGTGTGTTTGTATCTGCTGTACTGAGGAGTGTGCCTGTGTGCATGTGCACCTGTGTGCATGTGTGCATGTGCGCTAATATCATGTACACATTCGTAAACTGTGTTTCCTATCTTCCTCTCACAGGTTCTGATATTGCTCTGGTGGAGTGCAGCAGGGAACCTGAAGCCACTGCTGGGGATAGTGATTATGATGATACATGTGTAATGGCACAGGGAGGTGTGACAGGGTCTGTCGTTGGTCAGCCAATTGACACTACACAGCAGTCAGCCCCATCAATGCGCACAGTCATCCTGCCGATACATCCATTGTCACCAATGTCCTTAGCTGAGGGACAGCATACAGTGGGCATTGACCAGGGTAGTGTGGTATCATTGGCACATGCATCCCCTCACAACAGCCATGGCCAGATTCCTGACATGGTACCACACAGGCAGATGTCCAGGGGTTCTCGTGGGAGCATCCGTGGTCATACTGCCCCTGTCAGACGTGCCCACAGAGGTCTTTCAACCTCAGCTATGTTCCGGGCTGTAATGCAATCACAGGCACGTGTATGGAACGGTACACCAGACAGGGTCTGAGGGAGCTTAGAGCACATTGCACCGCTATGAATGACACTATGCATGACACTGCGTCTGCCATCCGTAGCATCAGCGAGGTCATTGATAGACGTTGGGGGGACACATTAGATCTCTTCCACAACTACATGTCCAGGAGCCAGGACAGTACAGGACGGTTAAGGTGTTGACGTGGACGTATGCCAGCAACATTATCAACTGGCAGTCGTCGCGGATGACAACAAACCCGCAGCCGCTCCCATAGTGCCAGTACCAGCCCCAGCAATGCTGGGTCTGTGCTGTCATTAGTCCGTCCGAGAAGACCACGTGCACGTGGCTTTGGACAGTCCCAGCAGGGACATGTGTCCAGTCAACAACCCACTGCTTCTGATGACAGTACCCAGTCTGGCTTAGTACCTGATACTGTCCGTAGCACCCCTGCCAGGCACAGGTACCGTGTCCGTGGCCAGAGACAGTGATCTGTATGATCTGGCAGATACAGTCTGTGGCTGTCCACAAACACCCGTATATGGCAGCCACGTGGTGGAACTGTGTGCATGCATACACACACACACACACACACACACACACACACATAATGCTAACACCTAGGGCTAACACATACATACACACATTGCAGCAACATTGCCCCATGTTGTACTGTTGTCCCTCACTAACACACACACACATACATGTCAACTGGATGTGTCAATGGCAGACTCTGGCAAACCAAGTACACACCCTGTGCATATGATGAAACTGTGCCACCTCCTGTCATCTGTAACATTGATGCAGGAACAGGGTAGCATGGTGCTGATGCACAGGGTGACTACATAGCACTGTAGTAATATTATCATGTTGTTAACAGTACAGTGTAATGATATTGTTGTGGGTATATTCGAGCATGCATGATGCATTACCTATGTTTGTCATTGCAGTTTTGTATACACCAGTGGTAATTCCCAAAGTGTACTGTCTGCACATGTGCCACATGGCTATTGTGTGTACCTGTGCCTACATGTGTTGGGGTGTGGACAGTACATGTGTGATGTTTGAAGCACTGAGTTGCAGCTGTACATTTGTGAACATGGTTAGCATGGAACATGACATTGTTTGACAGTATGCTGTGGGTGATATGGTTTCCAAATGTCAATGGTCTGCTTTCTGGTAGTATACACAACTTACATAGCCTGACATTCAGTGGTCATTACATGGTGTCTCCTCAACTGATACACAGATGTAGGAACCTGGTGTAAGTGATATCCCTGCAGTACTACACTATACCAGTAGCCATTCTTACTGAGCCCCACATATCCCTGGGAACAATACTCTTTGGCATATAGCAGTCTCGCGTACATGCCAACACACTACATATATGTCCATCCACGACTGCAAATACATACAGTAGCCTACAATGCATTCTGCACATGACACACCTAACCACCACAAGGGTATCATACAGACAGATACCTGTTGTCCAAGCCATGCTGTATTGCTGTAACGCAACTGTGGCATTGGCATCGGCATGTAGTTAACATAGTATTTCAACAGTACCATGTAGGTGGTAGCACCCATCATGTAGAACGGGAAATGGTGTGTACATGTGGACAAGTGTTATCATGTCTTTCCTGTGATATTCACATTTCCAAAGGTATTCTGCAGTCCCTCGGTGTATCACCTAAGCAAGAAGGCGTCTGTATGCATATCAGCGACAGTTGCCATACACCTACACTGGGTGTCCATCACTCACAGACTTTGCTGTGTTTTAACATGTCTGACATATACTCCAGACATGAACCCTCACCCACATTAATCTATCAAAGCTTTCATGGGTGTATGTCATAGTTAGCCTAGGACACAGATCACTGCAGTAGCCTGCATTGTCACCAACATACATGTATGGCCTAAGGTCTGGTAAGCTGCAGCACATGCTGGCAAAGGTAACAACTGTATTCAAATGGGGCAGGCTTCACACATAGGAACTATTAAAGGTCACAGGTATATATCTGTAAGTGGCACACACATACCTGATGTGTGCATTGAAATTACTGTTATAATAATATGTCATACAATAATAAAAGCAAAACACACAACACATTGACAAACTGTGTGACAAACGCACACATGGCATTTGTAGGATTCAAACACATACCTAACTATGTTATGATACTTGAGAGAGACGCATTAGCACAGCGCGCTATTCGCATTACTGGATGATTTCATAGGTTCATAAGTAGGTACTAGGCTATCGGCCCTAGGGCCAATACAAGCCTAGCCAAAAAATGTACCCTGGCTTTTGCCACCCAAGAAAATTATTTTCCTGTGCCCCTGTCGAGCAGAGCCACAGATGTGATCCCCGGGGTGAATTTCCCTTTTCCCATCCAATCATCAAGATTTTTCTTGAAGAGTGCTAATGAGGAGTTCTGTTTGACATAGATAGGTAGTCTGTTCCACAGTATGGTAAGTCTCTGGGACAGGAATCTATCCCTCCAGCATGTTCTGTTTATTGTGGTGACAAGGTAAGGTCCCTAGAGCATGTAGCTCGGAGGGATTGGGATTTCTTTAAGTGGAGAGTGTCCAACAGCTCTGGGTTTGACATAGCTTTGTATGTTAGGCAGAGATCGCCCCTGAGTAGGCAATATGCGATGGAGTAAAGCTGTAGTTTTTTGAGACGGTCTGCATAGGGCATCTGTTTGAGGTCAGTAATCCTCTTTGTGAGGTATTTCTGTGGTCTTTCCAGTTGTTGTAGATGTCTTGTGAGGTACATACTAAAAGGGGAGTTGTACTTTATAATGGGTCTAATGAGTGATGAGTAGAGGGGAACAATGACCTCTTTTTTTCTGGATGAGAATCCTTTTGTGATGAGATGAGCCACATAGAAGGATTTCCTGACCACTGTGGTGATGTGATTATCAAAGGAGAGACTACTGTCCACCTGTGTCCCAAGGTCTCATCACATTTTCGGCATTAAGTAGACTACCAGCTATGTGGTAGTTCATGGGTACAGAGTTTTTACCAAAGGGGATGACAATACACTTTTTGGCACTGAGCTTCAGGCCATGGCTTTGACACCAGGTATCTGTCTCAGTGAGGCCCTTTTGTAGTTTGTCCACATCATTAGGAGTTTCGATTATGGCTCCTAGTTTGCAGTCATCTGCAAACTTTGTTAGCCAAAGACGATTTGTGTTGGCCTGCACTTCAGAGAAGTAGATACCAAACAGGAGAGGATCCAGGACTGAACCCTGTGGTACTCCACTTGTCACTGGTCTGATGTCGGATTTGGAATCCGCTACTTTCACAATGTGGGTACTGTCCGTGAGCCAGTTGGCAACCCATCTTGTGACATAGGGATTTATACCTAGTTTAGTGAGCTTATCTATAATTCCAGAGTGGGGGATGATGTTGAAAGCCTTGGCAAGATCTAGATAAGCTGTGAGAACCATTTTACCCTCATCTATGGCTTTGGTGACTGCTTCAAAGAAGTCAATCAGGTTTAAGAGACATGATCTGCCTTTTACAAATCCAAACTGAGTAGGGTCCAGAGTTTGGAGATTACCAATGTCTTTGTTTATGAGTTCCATGATGATACGTTCCATGGCCTTGCAGACCAGGCTCGTCAGGCTAATGGGGTGGTAGTTCCTGGGGTCCGTCGTTCTGGCTCCCCCTTTGTGGAGTGGGATAACTGTTGCAGTGCGTCATTCAGTGGGTACAAAGCCTGAGGTGAGGCTATGATTGAACATGGTACTTAGGTAGGGTGGCAGTTCAATCTGTAGTTTGTGTAGAACGCAGCCTGGGATATTGTCAGGTTCCATGGATGCTGTGTTCTTGGCTTTGGAGAGTGTGTTTTTTACCTGTGCAGCCGTGATTATAGGAACTATGCATTCTTCCGGTATAGAGATGGGCCCTCTAGGGGGTGAGAGGGGGGTAAAGTTAGCACTGAACCTATCTGCTAGGATGTTGGCAATATCAGTTGGTTCTGTATATTTAGTGCCATTATGCTGTAACTCAGAGCAGATCTGAGTGTTCCCATTTAGATTCTTGGCATAGCTATAGAATGCTTTGTGGTTGTCTTTAGAGTCAGTGGCAATTTTGTTTTCGTAACTAGCTTTGGAGGATTTTATGAGGGATCTCAGTTTCTTACTGAGGTTGACCAGGGAGTTCCTCCAGTCATGGGATTTTACTCTTTTGTGCAAGTTTCTTTCTTCTGCTGTAGAGTTTGTTTATGGCAGAGGACCACCAGATTGGCTTCCTTTTTTTGGAGGATAACATCTTGATTCTATTAGGGATAGCATGATCCATGCAATCGTGTAAGTGCTTATAAAGTGCATTTGTGTAGGATTCGGCAGTCATACCTCTATTGTCCGTCTGCATGGGTGTCATGAAGTTTGCCACTTCTGTCTTAAGAAGTGTGAAGTTGGCTTTGGAGAGGTTTTTTACGATGGTTTCCCTAATTGGGGCTGGGGGTGGGATGTGGATGTCTAGGCTGATTAGCTTGTGGTCGGATCTGACCAACAAGGAATTGACCTCTGGTGTGGAACACCGGTTTCCCATGTTGGTAATGACCAGGTCTAGGATATTGCTGCCCCTGGTGGGGGTGTGAATAAGTTGATCCAAGGCGTTGGAATTTATGAATTCTAGAAAACGTTGAGCAAAAGAGTTGGTACATGAGTAGTTTTCCCAGTTAATGGTGGGGTAGTTGAAATCGCCCATTATTAGGGTGTTGGGTTGTACCCTAATACTTTCCAGTGTATCAAGAAATGAGGAGTGTGAATCCTGGGGCATGGTGGGGAGGGGGTCTGTAACAAGCTACAATTTGGATTGCGGTCTTGCCCAGAATTAGTTGCACTTGGATAATCTCGGATGCATTATGCTGTGCAACTATCCTGGAGGTGTGGATATCCTTAATGAATATGGACACGCCTCTGCCTTTAGTGCTTCTTTCTGGGTTAGGTGGCCAAAAGGTGTGGTATGAATTGAAGCCTGGTAATGCAGGGGTGCTCTCTGGAGCTTTGAACCAGGTCTCTGTCACTGCACAGATGTCAATGTTCTCCATTTTAAGGAGTGTCTCGAGTGAGTGCATTTTGAGGTTTAGACTTCTAGCATTGAGTAGCATTACCCTCAGATTTTGCTTGCTTGTATCTGCTACGGTGGTGAATTTGTCATTTGAACCTTGCCTAAAAAAGGCACTATAGGGGTGGCAAGAGTCTTAGCCAGTATCCGGAATCCTAAGAGCGACAGGTGCAGGCCATCTCTGGCAAAGCATCGTGGACTGTCGATCATGTCGTCCCAGGCAGACAAATATTGGATCCCCTTAGAATGACACCAGAAGCTTAGCCCATTGTTGAAGTCAATCATTTTGTCCTTGTACTGTGGTATCATTCTGGGTGATGTCTGGATGCTACTCAGGGTTAGGGTCATACCTGCCTGGGATACAAGATCGGAGAGCTCCTCCATGTTTCTTTTCATGTAGTCCAGGGAGGTACGTCTCAGGTCATTCACACCAACATGAACAATGACAGTGTGATATTTGTACTTATTGTGGAGTGACCTGAGTGCATGCGTTATGTGGTGGATCCTGGCACCTGACAGGCAGCTGACAGTAACTTACTCCTTGTTTAGTCTAGTGAGTGGAACATCAGTGTGCCTGACTATAGAGTCACCTATGACTAGAGTGTTGGGTACGTTGTTATGCCTTATGGGCTGTGGTTGAGTGGCACACTGAGTTTGTAGGCTATGTGTCATTTGGGTTGTGTTGGGGGGTGGAATTTGCTTGCGTTTATGCTTTGGATGTCCCTGATGCCTGGGCAGGTTTTTATTAAGAGCCTCCGCGAATGTAGGTGTGTGTTTTGTGTTTCTATGTGTGTGTTTTGGTGGTGTAGGTTTTGAGGGACTATGTAAGAGTGTGGTGTGGTGCAAGTGTTTACCTTCTCCTCTTGACTGTCTAGTCCAGTCTTGGGTGAAGAGAGCTTTGCTTCCAGTTTGGCTATATAAGTGCATCTCTCACAGGTTGTAGTGTTGGGTGGTAGGAGGAGAGGGTTGTCTGTGTACATGAGGCAATTGCTGCATTGCCCCAAGATGCCCAGATTCATCAGGTAGACAGGAGAAATCACTGGGAGATGACCCTTAGACATGCCTGGATAAGTGCTTATTTATTAAGTACTAAAAACTGCTTTCCACTAGACAAGTGAGGAAAGTTGAGTGCTGTAGTAATTTGCAGCTTATGTAGTGCTTACAATGAGTTCTGAACAAGTGCTGAGTTCAAAGAAACAGATTTGAGTGGTGAAAACTGGCTAGTTATAAGAAAAAAAAATAAGCTAGAAGGCTTCCCTCCAACACAGAAGGGCTTGGGGGCTCAGAAGCCTACAAACAGTCTATACCACTTAACAGGAAAGGCAGGAAAAGAGCTTAAAATATTTTTTTTTCTTCTGTTTCCCAGATGCTCTCTTTGTACACAGTAGGAGTGCCTGATATCAGAATATGATCTCACTGCACTCAGTTGAGTGAGCAAATGAGATGGGCCCAGGAGGAGTATCCAAACAAAATTTACAAGAGGGGCGGGCAGTTTCACGGCCACTAAGATTAACACCAAAACAAAAACAGTAAGGGTGGGTGGGACTAACTGAAGAGCAGAGTCAAAACTTCCAGTTCAGTTAATATTCCTGCAACACAGTTAAATCAATTTAAATACTCCCTTCTCCTGCTGTATTTATAGGGTGCTGACATCATCAGTCTTTCCAAAGAGGAATGTACGTCATTTAGTGTGTTATCCCAGTCTTCAAAAAGGCCATTCCTTTCTCAGAGAATTGCATACACACACACACACACACACACACACACACACACACACACACACACACACACACACACACACACACACAGCGTTTGCAGGATTCAATCCCCTACCTAACTATGTTATGATACTTGAGAGAGACGCATTAGCACAGCGCGCTACTCACATTACTGGATGATTTCCCTTCTCCTACTGTATTTATAGGGTGCTGACATCATTAGTCTTTCCAAAGAGGAATGTACATCATTTAGTGTGTTATCCCAGTCTTCAAAAAGGCCATTCCTTTCACAGAGAATTGCATACATACACATCCCCCTGCCCCCTCCCACACACACACACAGCGTTTGCAGGATTCAAACCCCTACCTAACTATGTTATGATACTTGAGAGAGACGGATTAGCACAGCACGCTATTCACATTACTGGATGATTTCCCTTCTCCTGCTGTATTTATAGGGTGCTGACATCATCAGTCTTTCCAAAGAAGAATGTACATCTTTAACTATCCCTCAGTATAGGGGATAACAATATCTGTGCATTAACAGACGCCTAGTTCAGGGTCACATATGCACACTGGCACTGCCAGGTTATGTTCTATACCATGCTTCGTGACCACAGGACTTGTAACACACAACACAAGTAGGTGGTGTAACCATATACATCACAGATACACACACCTCTGAGTTGGTACCACTGCACTAAGCATGACAGGCCATACATATACAACTACCACTGTGCAAAACTGCCTTTTGGTTTGGTGTGTAGTTCAGACCACCCCCCCCCCCATACCCAGTAACCACAGTTGGCTTTCCTGGGAACAGTGTAGGATATGCAGGTCTTCACACACACCATTATAGTGGTTGATTTCAGGTACACAAATACTGACTGGGGATACTACTCAGGCACTCAACAACATCACCCTACAGCCACTACAATTTGTGAATCCATGTGCTATGGCACAACCAGTCACCACAGCCACAAGGGGGAATACATATTGGATCTGATCATCACCAACATGGGGACTCTATGTTCCACACCAGAGGTAGAACAGTCATTGTTAAGATCAGACCATAAACAACTTTCCCTGGACATCCATATCCCGTCCCCACCCCCAGCCAAGGAAATCACTGTAAAGAATTTCTCAAAAGCAGACTTTGCACTTGTGAAGACTGGGGTGGAATACTTCAAAGGCCCTGTGCTGGAGAATAATACAGCCCAATCTGCAGACTCCTTTACAAATGCATTGTATGAGCACCTGCAGGTATGCATTGATCATGCTATCCCAAATAAAAAAGGTTGACCCCAGCCATATATAAGCTGTACAACAGAAGGAGGAAGCTACTACATAACAGAGCAATATCCCACAGACCCACATAGATCATAACCTCTCCTTTGCTAATCACATTGACAGAGTAATTGCAGAGACGTTTATACAGCCCTCCCTATCACATGGGTGTTTGCATGTAGATCATGGGAGGTCATTGTGGCCCTCTGCTCGTCACTCATCAGGCCCATGTTTGACTACAATGCCCCTTTTGGGGTGTACCTTACCCAACACCTGCGGCAACTACAGTGAACACAACAGTACCTCCCCAACAGGATCACGGGCTACACACAGATGTCCTATGCAGCTCAACTAAAGGATCTCCAGCTCTACTCAGTTGCTTAATGCCTACTCAGAGGTGATCTATGCCTGACATACACAGCCATGTCAAACCCAGAAGTAATGGACATGCTCCACCTCATAACATCCAAGACCCTTAGAGCTACACACTCCAGGGACTTAAACCTCAGCACAAAAATAAATAGGACATGCTGCAGGGACAGATTCATTACCCAGAGGCTCCCCTCACTCTGGAATTGAATCCCAATTAAAGTTAGACATAGCCCCTCGCCAAAACCTCTTCCAGCGAAATACAGCCACATGGATGGGAAATTGCTAATTCACCCCTGGGATCTCCACTGTGTCCCTGCTTGACAGAGGCACAGCAAACTAGCCTTAAAGGGTGCCTTCTGTGACCTACTTTACAGAGGCACAGTAGGCTACTCTAATGGGGAGGTGGACGCCAAATACACTCTGCCTAGGCTTAGGAATTCCCTAGGGCAGACAGCCTAGTACTGACCTCTGCACCTATGTTTATGTTCGGGATGCACAATATTTGTTGCTGCTACTGTTTGCAGGTCTTTATTGCCGTAGCTTTCCCAGTTTCTATGAACAACTTGTGTATCTGCGTAACATGTTTGATCATGACAGGGTTCAAGTATATTAATATATGTGTCTGTTGTCATTTAACTGTGTGCACAGGGCGGATTGCTGGATCGTGGGAGGTTCCTGGCTTAACACATACAACTGCCAGATATGTGTGACTGACTGCTATACTCAGACATGGCCTAAGTGTGTGAGCATGCCCAGTTCAGGCTTTCCATGCTTTGTTGCCTGACATATGTCTCATTTATTAGTAAACCAACACAGCTGAAACGGAGCAGGAAAAACGGTACTTCAAACGACCAAAAATATAAGGAAATTTATTAAAGTTTGTTAAAATAAAGCGCTTTTCGTCTGGTTTAATGACACAGACTTCTTCAGACAGTTACTTCTAAAAAAGGCTTGCTATATATACACACAGTTACAAGGAGAACCCAATCAACAGGCAAAAAGCAATTAAACAATTAAGCAATGAACTACTACGTACTGTTTTTTAAAAAGGTAGCCACAAATTCATAGCAGCAACAAAAAGTGATGCGTTAGAATTTTTTACTAAAACTATTTTGTCAAAACCACACCTATTAAATTAATATAACTTTGACTTCAGAAAAGCTAAAGACAAAAATGTAATTATATAATATTGACTATAAGAAACAGTAAAAAGTTACAAATGTTTAAACATATTTAAAAGTAATGACATTATAAAAGGCTTAAGTGAATAAAAAACTAAGAAACTAAAAAATTAGTAAGCACACAAGCATTTACCAGGATGAAAAGTCTACTAACAATAGACCTGTACAAACAAAGTTGTCATCTACATAAACTCTTGATTTTCAAAATGCTACTTATTGAGCAGTTTTCATTGAGACCAGGGGCGTTGAAGGCATTAAGTCTAATCTGCCAAAGCAGTTCTAATTCCTCTAATTTAAAACCTGTTGGACCACCTCTTTCACTTGCTATAACCTGGTCGATGACCATGAATTTGAAGGAATGGTTGGGAAAAAGAGAAATATGTTTTGCTAGGGCATTGTCATGTTTATTTTTTCTAATTGCATAAGAATGCTCGTAAATGTGGATGTCCTTCATGGATGCATCTGCAGTCATAACAAATGGGTTGTCCTGTCGTCAGGCAGCCCTTCAGTCAGCCGGATTCCAAAGTCTGGGTCTGATGTCGCACTTCACCCGGCGTCATCTCTGCTGGTCTTGGTATAAAGGCATCAGCCGGCGCCATTTTCCTCAGTCTTTCTTGGCAGAAGCTGTTAGTGCCGGTCGGTCAGATCCAGAGATTACTACTACCGAATACTACTTCAAAGACTTCTAAAGCTAAGTACCCGTTGGGGACTCTTTCTTGCCTCAGCCGATGTCAGAAAAAGTCAATAACTGTTTAACTTGTGGGAAACAAATACCTCATAAAGATTTCCACTCTTACTGTCTGCCTTGCTTAGGCCCAGACCATGACGTAGCAGCCTGTTCGGCCTGTGCTTCCTTCAACCGACAAACGCTTAGGCGTCGGTCGGAGTTTGCTGAACAGTTTTTCGGCTCAGATTTTGCGTACATTATGCCGTCGGATCCTCCAACTACCCAAATTGTTAAAAAATGCAAGGAAAAAGACCGACACTCGCGGTCCGCGGTTTCGGCCGAAACCATGGTTAAGCAAGCCGCGAGTGTCTCAGTTTCGGCCGAAACCGAGAAAACCGGTCAATCTTCAGCCGAATCCATGACTACTACTACTGAGGCTCCTGCTACCTTAGTTGAATCGGCCTCAGAAATTTTGCCTACAACTGTGGTTCCAAGTGATTTATCAGACACCATCCCTTTGGATGTCTCTACCCCAGCACGTGGTGCTGCTAGGCCTCCTGCAGCCATGTCTATTAAGGCCTTTGCCAGGGCTAAAGCAGCCAAATCTGTTAAATCAGTGCCTGTTAAGACCCCCTCACACAGGCCCACTTCAAGTTCACAAATGCTTACTCTGGCAGAAGATTTAATATCCTTAATTAGGGGATCCCAATCTCACCCAGACAGGGCCTCTCAGCCCCCAGAAAAGAGACCTAGAGCAGAGCCCCGAGCCAGTGTCCTCTGATGATTCTGTGGATGACTCAGACATTACAGACCAGCCAGAGGCTCCTTTTTATAAAGATTCCGATGCTGAAGAATCCATTCCAGCTGCCTCTCCACCAGAGGAATTTTCCTTTGGGAAACCTTACATGCCATGAGAGAACAATTCCAATGGCAGGGACAAGATTTCCCAGATTCAAGAAAAGGCTTAGGACTTTTCTGCACTTACCACAACATAGGCCCTTAGCTATACCTCCTGTACTGCCTGTTGTGGATGATGCATTTAATGATGTTTGCACTGCTCCTGATTCTTTACCTCCAGCCCCTGCCAAACCAGATAGATTTTACAGGGTGCCAGACACTCATCACCACCTATACAAGGCCCCACTTGCAGATCCCGAAACTATATCCCAGGGGCTTAAGGCAGTAGCCTCGACCACAGCAAAACCCTATTCCTTCTGAAAGGGAATCCAGGTCCTTAGAGATGGAGGAAAAGTTTACACCTCTGCTACTCTCTCAGCTAGAGCTTTAAACTGTCAGTTTCATATGATCCAATACCAAGAGTTTATGCTTGATCAGTTAACTAATAAACTGTCCTCTGATGAATCCTTAGATAAGAAATATGTATTAGAAATGGTGAATAATATCCAACAGGTTAGTAACCATTCCTTAAAATGTGGCTATGATGCACTGGAGGCTTCATTTAGATCAGCCATGACTGGCACAGTGATAAGAAGGCATGCATGGTTGAAAGAGCAGGTCTTACCGGATCATGTTAAAGCAAAGCTGTTAGATGCTCCTATGGATAAGGCCAGTCTATTTGGTACACCTGCCCAGCAAGTAATGAAAAAAATGGAAGAAAAGGCAAAATCTGTACAAACAGTTAAAGATTTCTTACAGGTTCAGCCCCCAAGGTTTATCAGGAACTGGCCTGCCAAAAATTGGTCCTTTCCAGACTCCACAAAATCTCAAAGGGGCAGGAATAGACGCTCTAGAGGCAGAAATCAATCCAGAGGAGGTGCCTACAGAGGACGACAGTGGCAAGGCAATAACAGAGGCACAGAGACAACCTCTGCCACTGCAACAGGACAATCACAGTGACTTGGCTCTGACACCGCCTACCAGGGAGCAAATAGCAGCACCTTTAGGCAGAAAGTTAGCCTTATTTTCGAAAAATTGGCACTATATCACAAAAGACAAGTGGATTTTGCAAACCATAGACCAAGGATACCGGTTCCACTTCCACACCTTACCAGTAAAAAGAGGAATGCCAAACCTACCACCAAATCAAAAAATAGAAGCTCTACAGCAGATAGCGAAATTAACAAAGATAAGAGCTGTGGAAAGAGTACCAATAACAGAACAGGGCAAAGGATTCTACTCCAGACTCTTCCTAGTACCAAGAAAAGAGAAAAGTTGGAGACCTATTCTCGACCTGTCCGTCTTAAACACATACATCATTGTCCCAAAATTCAAAATGCTGACCCTACAGCAACTTCTTCCCATGCTGGGCAAGGAGTGTTGGCTGGTTACTCTAGATCTCAAGGAGGCATACCTGCACGTCCCCATTCGACCAAATTGCAGAAGATACCTCAGATTTCTTGCAGGATCAGAGCATTATCAATTCTCAGCATTGCCCTTTGGCTTATCTACTGCCCAGAGTATTCACAAAATGCCTGGCATCAGTAATCGCTCACTGCAGACTACAGGGAATCCAAATTTATCCATACCTGGACGACTGCCTGTTACAAGCGGACAACAAAAGCAAGCTGACAACAGATTTACAAAGGGTCATTTACTTGCTACAAGCCCTGGGATACACAGTCAATTTACAAAAGTCAAGGCTGATACCATCCCAAACAAGAACATTCTTGGGCTTTGGACACAGTAAAACAAATGGCATTCCTAACTGCAGAAAAACAAAAGAACTCCTCTTTACTTCTTGGCATTAACAAAGCAGAACAAACTAACAGCAAGAAAAGTTCTGCAGGCCTTGGGCTTCATGGCATCATGCATAATCTTGGTCCCACATGCCAGACTGCATACGAGAAAGCTACAGTGGTACCTAAGAATTTATGGTCTCAGCACAGGCACAGCTTAGAAACAGAAATCCCACTAATCCCATGCCTAAAACAGGAGTTCCTATGGTGGGCTCAAGCATGCCAGTCAAACCCAGGCTTACCCTTCCACAACTTTCGAGCAAGCCAAACCATCACGCCTCAGACCTAGGATGGCGCACATGCTGGACAAATGCATACAAGGATTGTGGACTCAAGACCAGTTGCACCTGCACATAAACCAAAAAGAAATGCTGGCAGTAAAACTGGCAATTCAAAAATTCAGACCATTCCTCAAAGAAGGCCATTTGATGATAAGGACAGACAACACCACAGTCATGTGGTACATCAACAAACAGGGAGGCACTCATTCATACCCCTATGCAGAATGACTTTGGACCTTTGGAATCTGGCTCTCAGCTACAACATCCAGTTACAGGCAATATTTGTTCCGGAAAGAGAACACCCTAGCAGACATGTTAAGCAGAACCACCTCGGATGCTCACGAATGGATGCTACACCCGGACATCTTCAAGGCCATCACAAAGAAATGGGGAATGCCACAAATAGATCTATTAATCGCCCCACTCAATCACCAGCTCAAAAATTCTGCACAAGGACATTCCACCCACTTGCATGGAAGGTGGACTCTCTCCTTCAGCTGGAAAGGCCTGACAGCATATGCATTTCCACCTCTTCCCTTGATGCACAAGGTACTACTGAAAATCAAAGAGGAACGTCCAAGGATAATCCTGATAGCTCGAATTGGCCAAGACAACACTGGTACCCATTGCTGAGGAGCATGTCTCGAGAGAATGTGGTCAATACCCTGATGCCTTTGATGTTAACCCAGAACAACTACAACATCATGCATCCAAACCTAAAACCTTGCAACTGACTGCCTGGAACATCACATAGCAGCAACTAACCAAGACCTTTCCCAAAGGGTTAAAGACATTATCCTTGAAGCCCGCAGACCTTCAACAAGAAGGAACTATGCAGGAAAATGGAAAAGGTTTGTCATTTGGAGTTCTGAAAGAGGAAAAGATGTGTCGAACATAGATATTGCTAACATTCTGGAGTACTTGGCAGAGCTTCTACATACAGGCCTGTCCTATTCCTCCATCAAGATACATGCATCAGCTATTTCAGCAGAATACAGCGATCCACCTGTCTTCTCATCCTCTACTCAGGCAGTTCCTCAGAGGGATCAAGAATGTAAAACCTCCTAGGAAACCACCATTACCAGCATGGGACTTGAACTTTGTGCTAGAGAAGTTGACACTCCCTCCGTTTGAACCAGCAGCAACAGCAGATCTGCAACACCTGTCATGGAAAACTGCCTTCCTACTGGCAATTACCTCAGCAAGGAGGGTTTGAACTACAGGCCTTAATGGCAGTGCAACCCTTCCTAATCTTCCATCAAGATAGGGTGTCCATGAGAACTAATCCTACATTTATGCCTAAGGTGGTATCCAGAGTGTCTTTAAACCAGGCAATCCACCTACCTACCTTCTTTCCCAATCCACAGAACAGGGGGGAAAGACTGCTGCATACCTTGGATGTACATAGGCAGTTACGCTACTACCTGGACAGAACCAAAAGTAACAGAAAAACTGACCAGCTTTTAGTAGCCTATGCAACAGGAAGGGAAGGAAAAGCAATTTCCAAACAGACAATCTCCAAATGGATAGGAAATTGCATAAGATTCTGTTACTCCTACCATGGAAAACCAATTCCACAGAACATAAGACCTCATTCTACAAGGGCTACAGCCACTACCACAGCTTTCTTAAGAGGAGTGGCAACCAAAGACATTATTGGACCTCCGTGCATACATTTGCCAAGCATTATAATTTACCTCTATACTCTAGATCCCGAGCAGGGTTTGCCACTGCTGTACTACAAGGGATCCTAACTACACCATAAATTTTCTTCCTCCACCCCTAGTTTGGCTATGGTATTCTACCCATTTGTTATGACTGCAGATGCATCCATGAAGGACATAGTACAGTTTTGTACCTACCATAAATGTAGATGTCCGAACTGGATAGCATCTGCAGTCAACCCTCCTTCCCCTCTGTGGTACTCCTAGGGTATTTACCCTCCTAATAGCTAGCTGGGGGGGGAGTCTCTTATGGTGTATTTGTTTGTATATATGTACATACATGCTTATTTTTTGTGTTTGCCTTCTACTTTTTGGAAACATTGGCATTTATCCAAAATTTAGCCTTCCAAGAGGGCAACTGGCATCTGGGGCAAGAAACACTGAGGAAAATGGCGTCGGCTGATGCCTTTATACCCGAAGACCAGCAGAGATGACGTCGGGTGAAGTGCGACATCAGAAGGGCTGCCTGACGACAGGACAACCCATTTGTTATGACTGCAGATGCTATCCAGTTCGGACATCTACATTTATGGTAGGTACAAAACTGTACTTTTCGGAGACGGCGCTCCGTCTTGCCTACATAAAATGCAAGACAACTTGCGCACTGGGCCAGGTAGACCACCATTTTCGAGTTGCAATTGACCCTATATTTCATGTTGTAAGTATAGTCTTCAAGTTTGAACCTGTTAGATTCTGTAATATACTTGCAAAAATTGCAACTTTGACATTTATACATACCCACTACTCTACTTATAGGTCTCCTTTGACACTCAAACAAGTCTTTTAAGTTTTTTGCTCTCCTAAAAATCACTTTAGGTTTGATCCCTAATTTCTGACACAAACCCTGATCAGTCATAAGTACCGCCCAATTTTTGTATAAAATCTCAAGACAATCCCTACTGTTTGTACTGTAAGTTGTTATAAACATGGAGCTTTCGTTAAGTGGGTCAGAAATGGATTTAGACCTTTGAGAAGGATATGGATCTAAGTCAAGAATAGTATGTTGGTCGAAGTGGATCTCATCTAGAATAGGTTTATAAATGCGTTTATCACGTTTTTGGACCACTTCTTCTACAATGTTGCTGACCAAGCTGTCAGGGTATCCTCGATGAAGGAACATGTTTTTAAGAAAAGTACATTCATCGAGAAAATCCTAGTTAAGCGTAACAATACGGGCTGCTCTGACTAGTTGGCCTTTGACCACAGCTCGCTTTTGATGATACGGGTGACAGCTTGCATAATGCAAGAAAGAGTTTGAGTAAGTACTCTTTCTATGAATACTAGCTGTAAGTCTCTGAAGTTCAATGTTTTTCTTCAGCTGAATGTCCAAATAGGCAATGGACATGGTGTTAAAAGTAGATGTGAACTGGAGAAAATTAGTAGTAGCATTCAAATAATCTACAATTTGTTCACTGATTGTGGCGTCACCGTCTACTACTATAAAGATGTCGTCGAGGTAGCGGGTGTAGTAAATGAACCTGTCACTAAAGCTACAATTATTAAAGACAAAGAGGTCTTCCCAGTTGGCCATAACTGAATTAGCTACACTCGCCCCACAAGGTGAACCCATGGCGACGCCAACTTGTTGTAGATAAAAGTTGTCAGCAAACATGAAGTAGTTGTTCTCAAGTATCAAGACCAATAATTCATTGACTAAAGATATCTCAACATTTTCACCTCCATTCTTTCTCATAAATTGACTGACCCATTCCAAAGCTATATCGTGTGGTATACATGTATACAGATCTTTAACATCGACCGTGAGGAAGTTGTAGTTACTGCTAAAGACGAGATTTTTAATGTTGTCAAGAAAAGACCAAGAATCTTTACATATGTGGTTGATTTTCACCAAGTATTTCTGTAGAATGACATCTATGACTTTTGCACAAGGGTACGTAGGTGATCCTCTACCGTCCAAGAGTGGACGCATTGGAGGGTTGACAACGTCCTTGTGCAATTTAGGTATTCCAAACAAGTAGGGAAATCTTGGGTAAGATGTACTCATGAAGGTGTTCTGGTCAATTCGACCTTCAATGAAAATCTCTTCAATACTGTCCTTTATGGTTTTATAAGCACCATTAATTTCGGATCTCGAACTAAGTGAGTAAGAGGGACAATCCAAGAGATGGAGCATTCTTGACTCATAATTGTCTTTGTCAAAAATAGCTAAACCCCCACCCTTGTCTGGTTTACATATTCTAACATTATTAAATCTAATGCTGTCTATACATTCCTTCTCAGCTTTAATGTTGTTAGCAAATGAAGGAAAATTATGACCGAACTTAAACTTTTGACGAATATCAAGTTCGCACAGTTGTTTGAAAATATTTAATAATGGATGCAGTGGTGGGTTAAAGACACTTGGAATTCTATAAGGGTTTACATTAGAAGTAGAATTACCAAAGAACAATAAATTCAAGTTTAGTTTCCTAGTAAACAGTTTAATATCTAGGATAGTTCGAGCTAAATCCAACTTTTGGTTAGGGACGTACGTGTGACCTTTTGCAAAAAGTTCCACTTGGTCTTGGGTTATGTTAACTGTAGAGTAGTTGTATACTTTAAAGTCATTTTCAACATTAGTCAAAATGACCGGTAACTCTGGTGGTACCAAAAAGCTAGGACTGTCTTGGCAAATGACGCTACTTACAGTTGAGTTTGGTACATAACCATCAAGGTGGTTGTAGTCATGTTCAGGTGGAAGCGAAAGCCAAGTGAGGGTATCAGAAGAATTCGCAGCAAGGGCGACCGATGGTGAATTTAATTCCTGTATTGTTTTGTATTCCTTTTCACTACTTGGTTCGATCTGTTTGTGAATTGTTTTGGTCTCGCTCCTAAAAAATTAGACGTATTAGATCTTAAATTGTAATGACAAGGAGCTTGGTTAACAAAAACACTTTCGTTTTCACTAGGCTCATTCTGTGGAGACCCCTCCAAGCTTACATCTTGGCCAAGTGAATTGTTGACCATGGGGGCTTGGTTATTCTCATAGTTGTTCCTTGTGGGTAGTGCCTGAGTGTTGTTGTTGATGCCGGGTTGAGGAGGACCTCCTGGGCATTTTCAAACTTGCGCTTGTGGTGGAGGAGGATAGGCAGTTCCTTCACTATATGCCTTTACATCCCTGTCGATCTTTTTAGTTTTATTGTTCTTAAGTTTGTCAAGATATTGGTCAATACTGACAAACAGTCTGCTATATTCATATTTGTACCGGAAGAATTGGTGGTACAATTTAATTTTGAAATCCAAATCAGCAACTTGTTGACTTAGAGACTCCACAGACAAGGTATAGTGCCTAATCATTAATGTCAGTAAGTCAACACCTTGTTGTTGAAATAATGCTAACAAGTCTTTATGGAATGCTGAGTTTGTTATTAAGCCTGTGGGATACTGATAATGTCTCAAACCTTTAGGAATAATGTTGCATTTAAGGCACTCCTGGAAATATGAAATTTCCAGTTGAGTCTTTTTTAATTTAACCAAGAGTTTGTCCAGTAAATTCAAGTTGTACGTAATATCTATGTACTCACTGTTAGTATCAGACCGCTGGAGCTGTTCTGCATTCAAACTTGAAGTGAAAGAAAAATTACCGGTAATCCATTGTTTTATGTCAGGAAGACTTTCAGTGTTGTTAATGTTATTGAAAGGAAGATTTGTAGTTGTGAAAGGAGCTCTTGAAGAGACAGGTTCGACGTTGTTGCCATTAGTAACTGTCGAATTGCCATTAGACGTTACAGGCGAGTCGAACTGTGCTGCCCCTGGTCGAATTGGTGCTGCAAGTACAGGAGCGTCATCAGAAGTAGGTAAGTGGCTGGCCAGAATACTCCTCTGCCCGCACGTAAGACTCGGTCCTCCTGTCAAGCCAGCTCCAATAAAGCTCTGTAAATGTAAAGAACTATTCGTGCCATTGTTGGCTAAAACAGTTACAGGACTGCCCTGTGCAGTTGGATGAAACAAAGGCACAGTTGGTTTTAGCTTGTTGGTGGTCCTCCAATTTCACTAAACGGTCAAGCAACATGTCCATACGATGCATAAGAGAGTCCAAAATGTTGTTACAGTTTCTATCAAGACTGTCATTGTGACAGGAAGGTCTAACCACGATGGGCGATGTAACAACACTGGGTGGATTATTCAGTATTTCTGGTGTGTTCACGAATGTTGTATCGCCTTCACTGACTCTTGTTTCAGATGCCATAAAAACTAAGAAGACAAGTAAATTAAACACGAACTAGTAAACCAACACAGCTGAAACGGAGCAGGAAAAACGGTACTTCAAATGACCAAAAATATAAGGAAATTTATTAAAGTTTGTTAAAATAAAGCGCTTTTCGTCTGGTTTAATGACACAGACTTCTTCAGACAATTACTTCTAAAAAAGGCTTGCTATATATGCACACAGTTACAAGGAGAACCCAATCAACAGGCAAAAAGCAATTAAACAATTAAGCAATGAACTACTACGTACTGTTTTTTAAAAAGGCAGCCACAAATTCATAGCAGCAACAAAAAGTGATGCGTGATACACTCTGCCTAGGCTTATGAATTCCCTAGGGCAGAGAGCCTAGTACTGACCTCTGCACCTATGTTTATGTTCGGGATGCACAACATTTGTTGCTGCTACTGTTTGCAGGTCTTTATTGCTGTAGCTTTCCCAGTTTCTATGAACAACTTGTGTAACTGCGTAACATGTTTGATCATGACAGGGTTCAAGTATATTAATATATGTGTCTGTTGTCATTTAACTGTGTGCACAGGGCGGATTGCTGGATCGTGGGAGGTTCCTGGCTTAACACATACAACTGCCAGATATGTGTGACTGACTGCTATACTCAGACATGGCCTAAATGTGTGAGCATGCCCAGTTCAGGCTTTCCATGCTTTGTTGCCTGACATAAGTCTCATTTATCCAAGTGTGTGAGCATGCCCAGTGTGACCTTTCCATATGTTGTGATCTGGAGTCCACTACATTTCTGGTTGTGTGTGAACATGACCAATATTGACATTTATACTGTGTGTGTTGGAAGTCATGTTGTGTTCTTACTGCCAGACTCCTTTGTGTCACTACTCAACAGGGATTATGCTGTGCCTGCAGGGTTTCCATGTGATAGTTTGCAAAGACTTGGCAACATTCTCTCATACTGGCTGAACACTGCAATACTGTCATGGTGTAGTAGTTCAGTACTTTCACTATGGTGCACAGTATCATGGGTTTGAGTCCCATCACTGCTTTAAATGTTCATACTGAGCAGACCAGACTGGTTAAGGGCCAGTTGGGCAACTATGAGCATGTTGCATTTTGTTCAGCTATGGCCTACTTAAACCAGGCTTGTCCGACATTGCTGTGTATTCACCAACTTGGGTGGACATTGCCAAACATTACCCCACATTGACCACAGTTGTACTAGTTGGTGTGTGTAATTCTGTTCATAGGTTCATACTAGGCTATCTGCCCTATGGCATTTATAATCCTAGCCAGAGTGTGTTTGGCTTTCAACATGCATTTTAAGGGGAGTTTGCCATGACATTTTTCAAGGTTAGTATACTGTGCCTCTGTCTAACAGTGACATACAAGTGATACCCAGGGTAAACCTACAATCTCCCATCCACTCATCAAGATTCCTCTTGAAGAGAGTCAATGAGGGACTCTGGCTAACCTGGAGTGGGGGTTTACTCAAGAGTAGGTGGAGCCTCTGGGTTATGAATCTGTCACTCCAGCATGTCCTATTTATTTCAGTCCTGAGGTTCAGGTCTCTTGAGTGCGTAGCTTGATTGGATTCTGATTTTCCGAGGTGCAGCATGTCCATTGATTCCAGGTTGGACATGGCTTTATACATCAGACACAGACTGCCTCTGGGCAGGCGGTATGCCACTGAGTGGAGCTGCAGTTTCTTTAACCGGGCAGCGAATGGCATGTGTTTGAGCCCTTTGATCCTCCTGGTGAGGTACTTTTGTGGTTTTTCCAGCTGCTGCAGGTGTCTGATAAGGTACATCCCACAAGGGGCATTGTACTCAATTATGGGCCTGATGAGGGATGAGTTAAGAGGCATGATGACCTCCCCTGATGTAGATGTGAATACCTTCATGATTAGGTGGGCTATATGAAATGTTTTTCTAAACTCTTTGGCCACGTGGTTATCGAATGAGAGATTGCTATCAGCTTGGGTCCCCAGGTCCCTTATCACTTCTTCCATTCTTAATGGGTTACCACCTATGTGGTAATTTGTGGGCACTTAGTTTTTGACAAAGGGGAGGACTATACACTGTTTTGCGTTTAGCTTGAGGACATGGCTATGGCATCAGTTGTCTGTTTCTATGAGGCCCTTTTGTAAGATGCTTGTGTCAGCTGGAGGGTCGATTATGGCGCCCAGTTTGCAGTCATCTGCAAACTTGTTCACCAACAGTCCTCCTGTGTTGAACTGTACCTCTGAGAAATATATACCAAACAAGGGAGGTCCCAGGACTGAGCCTTGTTGGGATGCCACTTGTAGCTGGTTTGGGGTCTGACATGGCTCCAGCATTTCTGACCATGTGGATTCTGTCCTTGAGCCAGTTTGCAACCCATCTAGTGACATTGCGGTTTATATTGAAGCTGGTGATCTTATCTATGATGACCCAGTGGGGTACTGTATGGAAGGCTTTTGCGAGGTCCAGGTAGGCTGTGTGGACCACATTCCCCTCGTCAATGGCCTTGGTGACTGTTTCAAATGACTCAACCAGGTTTAAGTGGCAGGATCTGCACTTAACAAAGCCAAAATGGGTAGGATCAAGTGTCTGTAGGTCTCCAATATGTTTATTTCTGAGGTCCATGATGATCCTTTCCATAGCTTTGCAGACCAAGCTAGTCAGGCTTCTGGGGCGATAGTTTGCAGTATCCATTGAGGCACCACCTTTGTGGAGAGGGACCACTGTTGCTGTACACTGCTCTTTGGGTACATATCCTGTGGTAAGGCTGAGATTGAACAGTGGTTTTATGTTTGTGTTCAATTCTTCTTGGGGTTCATGTTGGACACAGCCCAGGACACCGTCTGGTCCCACTGATGCTGTGTGTTTTGCTTTGGAGAGGCTGGCTGTTACCTGAGCATCTGCGATGTCAGGGGGCCAGCACTCTGCTGGGATAGACATTTGCCCTTTTGGTGGGGAGGGGTGGGGAGAAGTTTGCACTGAACCTGTCAGCTCAGATGTTGGCAATGTCTGTGGGTTTGGTGTATTGTTTGTCATTTTGGACTACTTCTGAGTATATCTGGGGATTCCCACACATGTTCCTACCATAAGTAAAGAATGCCTTGTGATTATCCTTGGTGTCCTGTACAATTTTTATCTCAAAGATGGCCTTAGATGATCTTATGTGTGGCCGTAGTTTTTCAATGAAACTGATCAGAGATGCCTTCCCTTTTTGGGATTTTGATCTATCATATAGTAGCTTCCTCCTTGTATTGTATGGTTTGTTTATGGCTGGGGTCCACCGGACAGGATGCCTAGCTTTGGAGGATTGGGTCTTGGTTTTATTTGGGATTGCATGATCCATGCATTCCTGAAGGTGTTCATAGAATGCGTTTATAAAGGGTTATGAGGTCTGGGCCATATTTTCCACAGGCACAGGGGCTGTGAAGGATTCCACCTCAGTTTTGAGGAGTGTGACATTTGCATTAGTGAATAATTTTCACTGTGTTTTTCTGGCCATGGGCTGGGATCGGGATGTGAATATCCAGTGAGATTACTCTCTGGTCTGATCTTACCAGTGAGGGATACACTTCTGGTCTTGGGCATAGAGTCCCCATGTTGGTGATGATCAGGTCCAGTATGTTTTCCCCTGTTGTGGGAGTGGTAGCAAGTTGTTCCATAGCATTTTGGTTTATAAATTCTGGGAACCTTTGGGCTAGGGTGTTGGGGCTAGGGTAATGCTCCCAGTCTATGTTTGGGTAGTTGAAGTCGCCCAATATAATGGTGTTTGGGGAGACCTTTATATTTTCATGTGTTCTCCAGTCAGCCAAGTGTGGTTCCTGGGTTTAGGAGGGTGGTCTGTAGCAGGCTATGAACTGGAAGGCGGTTTTAGCCACTGTTAGTTGCACATGGATAGTCTCCGATGCTTCATGCTGTGCCACCAACCTGGGGATGTGGGTATCTGAAAAATATTGATACTCACCCTCCTTTTGTAGTTTGTTCCATGTTTTGCAGCTGTAAAGCATGGTATGAGGTGTAACCTGTTAATGCTATGGTGCTCTTGGGAGCCTTGAACCAGGTTTCTGTTACTGCACAGATATCAACATTCTCCATGCTGAGGAGAGTTTGGAGTGCGTGCATCTTGCAGTTTAGACTTCTGGCATTGAGTAGCATTACTTATAGTTTCCTATCCCTTGTGATACTATGGAGGTGGGTTTGTGTTTTGAGCCTTACCTAAAAAAGGCACTATGAGGGTGACAAGAGCCTTTGGGAATATCCAAAAGGCCACAGGTGATAGGTGAAATCCATTCCTAGCGAAGCATCATGTCTTGTCGAGCATGTCATCCCAGGCTGACAGGCATTGTATCCCCTTTCACTGACACCAAAACTTAAGCCAATTGTTGTAATTGATCATCTTGTCTTTATATTGTGGCCTCATGTTTGGTGAGGGTAGGATGATACTCATCATCATCAAGTTTGCATATACTACATGGTGGTAAATGCTATTTAGCACTACCTTATCTTGCTTAACACATGGCAATCATGCCTCAGGTGGTGCTGCAGGGCTGCCTATGTCAGATGCACATACTGCACTCCCCATACATGTTTGGAAACAGGTAGTGTCAAGTTAGGCATCCCTTTTACTATATGTGCGAGTCAGAGAGAGGTATCATTTCCAGGGTTCCTACTGAGCCAGTGTATGTGCTATGTGTTGCCTCTTTGCCAAGGCCAAGGCATACTGGGCATGCCTCCTTCTGCCTACTGGGGCAGGCTCAGGTTGTTCCTCCTCCGAGTCACGCTCTGCCTGTGATGGCCTTGGCACTACTGGGGGGCTGTTTGGCCCAGGCCTATGCTGGTCCTGCTGCAGCTGTTTTTGCAGAATCATATTATGTAGCATAGCACACACCATGACAATTTGGGTACATGTAGTTGGTGAGTATTGCAAGGCTCCACCAGATGTGTCCAGGCACCGGAACCGTGACTTGAGCAACCCAAACACACGCTCGATTACATTTCGTGTTTGTGCTTGTGCCTCATTATGGCGTTCCTGTTCAGGGGTGTGTGTGCATTTCTGATGGGTGTCATCAGCCACAGCTCCAGTGCATAGCCAGCATCCCCCACTAAGTGACCATGTGGGATGTCCCCATTGGCAAATGTCTGGTACAGCTGCGTCAGATGCCAGATATGGGAATCATGGTAGCTTCCAGGGCAGCCAGCACACACATTCATTATTATGCCCTGGGCATCACACACGACCTGGCAGTTGATGGAGGGGAAGCCCTTGCGGTTAATGTAGGCTCTACCCCGCTCACCGGCTGGTGCTTTGATGCGTATATGCGTGCAGTCTATTGCTCCCACTACCTCAGGGTATTCTGCTATTTGCTGGAAGAGACGCATATTGCTGGCCAATACCTCACGGGAATTGGGGAAATATACATGATCACCGACATGTGCTGACATGGCATCCAGGAACTGGTGTAGTACTCTGGATGCTGATGCCTGTGATATCCCCGTCATATCACCAGTTGGTCTCTGAAAGGTACCTGTTGCTAGTATTCTTAGGCCAACACATACCTTGGTTTCTACTGGGATGGGTTCCCCTCTGTTGGTTCTGTGTGTGAGGCGTGGCCTGCACAGCTCAACAATTTGCTGCAGGAGGTCTCTGTCCACTCTATAGCGCTCCACTATCTCCAGCTCATGTAACCCCTGGTAAGTGACCCTGGGCCTGTACACTCTTCTCCGTCTCCTCACTGTGGGTTGTCCGGCAGCATTTGCATTGTCACCACCCTCAGCATGTTGCATATGTCACCTTATAATAGCAATGGCAGCCCCTAGCATTTTTTGTCTGAGTGTAGCTTTTTCAGTTTTCACTTCTAGTAGCTTACTCCAGTGTTGCAGTGTCTCTTGAGAGAAACAAACTGCACTGTTGTTTGCAGAGTTTTAAGTGCTGGGCTGGGCTAGTGTTCTGCCTGTGTAATTCCCTTATTCTGATTGTTTGCACCTGCTAGTTCTACTAGTATTCCCTTGTAGCTTCCTACTATTTGTTGTGCTTCCTTTTTCCTTTCTGTTTCCTCAGGGGGAGCGACGTGCATACAAGCGGAAACACACTCACAGCAGCTCACACACGTGCACACATGCTTAGACGGACTAAAACTTGCTTATTCGGGTTAAAACGTGCGCACACCAGCGCAAACACGCTTACAGGTCTTCCAACAGCCTTATGCATGCTTACTCCAGCTTAAACACGCGCACTCATGCTTCCACGCGGGCACTTTGTCTTACTCGGGTTTACAGGCGCACACACGCGCGCATACCCACTCAGCAAGAAACTATGGTGTTATCCACAGTATACACCTTCCATTTCTTGGCTTTCCCTGGCCTACCTGTTGACACACCTCTTTCCATGATTTCTAACTGACAGCTAACACATGCCACTGTCCTCCAATGAGCTTCACTACATTCATACATACCCCCCTTGTGATGTCACCTATCTCCTACTCTGTTCCTCCCCATATCCTACTCCTACACTCCACTGACTGTGCTCATTTGCTATGTAGAAGTGTGATTCACTATCCTAACACTCATTTACATAGGATTGCTTACTAATGCTTGGTTACATGTCTTAGACTGGGCTTCTCCACTTAGCAACCCCTACTCGGTGGCCATGTTGTCTTCAGCCTGCTATTCCCTTACATTGTCATTTAACAATTTTCATAAATTCCACGTTTGTGTCTTTTATTGTCTTATTTTATGATTTTTTATAGCGCAGCCCATTTGCGCTGCGCTACGCTTAAACATCAGAAATCGCCGAAAAAAAAAAATATTTTTATTTTAATTTTGCATCTGGAAAACTTTCCAATGACCGTATATTTGGCCATTGGCATGCTTCCTCAACCATATGCAACCTTTATTTGGAGCTGACAAGGCTCCATTTTGCTATTTGCAGAACGGTACTCAGTTGTCATCTGAGTACATTTCTGCAGCTAACACGTCTCCTACTCGGACAGGTTTGTGATTCCTGGATCGCAAATTTACCTCATTTGCATGCCGTCCGACTGCAAGTGAGGTAATTTGCATATCCCAGCCCTGTCCGTGTAGGATATGTTTTAGGAGCTCTTACACGCCCCTACAGGCTGTTCCTGGATCGCTCGTCGGACATGATAGCTGCATCGTGAATCCGGCCCTATGCCTATGAAAGGCAATGCTTGTGAATATAACTTGAGAATTAGATGATGGTAGTAGATCCAAGGAATACAATGTCAAAAAAAACCCAATGTATGATCCTATGTGTCACCAATATCTGGAAAAAAAATACACATTTGGCATTTACTGCTTAAAATGCAGATGTAAAAATATACAGATGTGAAAAATATATGGGGTCCTTATATCTACAATGTACCTCTTGTAAATAACATATTCACAATATATATCCAAAATGTACACATGCATGAATATCCATTGGTAATCTAAAAACCATAATTGGTTGTGTTAATGAACATACTGTGTTCAAACACTAAACCCAGCAACAAATAAAAAATAGAACAATGTCGTCCCAATTATATAAGAATCAAAGAAGGTCCCAGATATTCTGGCATTGCCAAAATTATTTCAGTAAGTAAATACAAACATTCCTAATTATTTTAAGCCAAAATTGAACTCAATAAACCAGCCACAATCACCATGATTGAAGATAATACCCGCAAAGATGAAAGACAATTCCGGCTTAAATACTCAAATGGCGTAACCAAAAGTAAATGTCACCGTTATTTAGCGACAACAATCTTCTTGAGTTTCCAAAAAGTGGCCAAAAAAGGATGACTACCAAGCTATATAGTATGTTAATTAAGTCAAAAAGTACAAATGAATGATCCGTTCAGTTTACCCGAACAAGGGCTTGCTGTAATGGCGGCCCGAAGTTAGACACACACCTATCACATCAAAAAGAACATTGGTAATATAATTAACATAATAAGTTATGTCCATGAACAAAACATTGTTCGAACACAAAACACAGGAACATATGAAATAAAAGTAGAACAATGTCGTCCCAAATGTACAGAAATTAAATAAAGTCCCAGGTATTCTGATGTTGCTAAAATTATTTCAGTTGGTTGATACAAACATTCCTACTTGTTTAAAGCCAAGATTGAACTCAATAATCCAGCCACAATGATGAAAAAATAATGCACACAAGGTAACAGACAGTTCCAGCTTAAATGTTCAAGTAGCGTAACCAAAAATAAATGTCACCATTGGTTAGCGAAAACCACCTTCATTAGTTTGTTCAAAAAATGGCCAAAAAATGAGTCCCAAACTGTATAGTATGTGGAATGACTCAAAAAGTACAATTAAATGGTCCGTGTAGTTTACCCGAACAAAGGCTTGCTGTAATGGCGGCCCAAAGTTGACCATACGCAAACCACATGAAAAAGAACAGTGTAAGCATTATAAATTCAAAGTGAATGCCACCAAGACATATGAAGCCTAAAGAAAGTAAACACAATAGCCCCGCATAATCCAATATGCCCTGGTGTATTGAATAACTTAAAATACATACATGAATCGACCGAGTAAGTTGCACTAACAAATGCTTAGCTGTAATGGCGGCCGAAATGGAACAGGACGCCAAACCCTAAAAAAATCCAAAATAAACACTCTGAATGCCAAGTTAGTTCCACCAATCCAGTTGGAAAAGTAGAAAATAGGTAGACACGATGACCCAAATGTCCAAAATAGCATTAACCAGTCACTGGTGAAAAAACGAAAATGCCTTGATACAAAATGGAGGCTTGCAAACCAAAAGTACCTGCACTTGAATTGAAGCAAGTTTGTATCAAAGGTTTGGTACGTTGGTAGGTCGCAAGCAGTAAAAATTACATCCAAAAACCAATTCCAAAAGCCAGGTCCAAAACTGACAATATTAAATCCAAACTGCAAATTCAGCTGCTGCTATGAAGCAGAAAGGTGCCACAGGCCAACCGCAGAGAAAAGAGAGGAAACCAGAAGTGTAGTAACCCCTGCGAGTACGGCAGCTGCAGGGTCCCACAAAATCAAAATCCAAACAGAAAAAAAACAGGACCAGTAAACAAGGCACCTAATAGTAAATAGTTTAATAAAAGTGTACAGGTTCTTATAACAGACCGGTTTCGGCTGATTTAGTACAGAGCCTTCATCAGTGTAAAAGATACATGCAGAAAAGAACCATTTTATATATAATTGAATAGAACATGTGATTAAGTATGATTATGTTTTTGACTCAGTTTTAATATTGACTCGTGGCTTATTGGTTCAAATAAGGACCGGCAAATCCACCTGGGTCATTCCACATAGGTTTTGGTGGACAATCTCCTATATTTCATTACAGGCATATTGCTTATTATTCCATTTTTGAACCGGCCAGGGTCTACAAGTTGGATTTCAAATATATGTGACAACTTTGTTTTTGCATTTTGTCACTTTTTATACATACTGTTGTCTTTTTTATAACAACATGGCCAACCATCACAATAGAATTATTGAACAAGAAATAGCATTAATTACTTCACTTAGTGATAAAGCCAAACGATTTGAGGGAGAGATTTCATATACCAATAGCATCAAAAATGTAAGCAAAGAATTGCTAATATTAGAAACTCAGTTAAAAGAAAGGAAAAGGAAATAGTTTCAAAGAGACTTAGATGATTATACTAGGGGGATCCCTTTAATTTTGAAAATAAAACTAAACATGTTCGATTTAGTTCACAAAATCGGACTACTTCCAAAAGAAAACGCACTAAATCCATCTTAAAAGGGTGAACCTCACAATACCGACACATCAGTTGATAACTCTTCTTCAGGCTTAGAAACTGATTATGCAGGTGCCTTAGGCTCACCAGCATTGAAAAGAAGGAATTCCCTCACCACCTCGGGTTTACACATAGGAGGAGGGGGGGCAAAAAACACAAAAGCTGTAGACAATATGGAAAGTCTACTTCAGATGTTTGTGACCAAAGAACCAATGTGAATATAACAAACATTTCATCTCATGTCCTCACATCCTCCGAAATTGAAATTCTTAATAAAGGGTTATCATTTATTCCTGGTTTCTTTGTTTCAGACGAAAGTTTTGTTAATGACATCATTGCATTTTGCAGGATTCTAAACCTTAAATAATTTTTTCAGGAACAACAGTCATCAAAGATCTCTGATGAATTTAAATATCACAAATCCTCTTTCATGCCTCCCATGAATCAACATGTTTCCATGTTTCAACATGCAATCATCAAAGATCTTCATTTCCAATACAGGTCATTAACCCCCTTACCCAACAATATATCCAAAACATGCATGGATAATATTACTAAACTTGCGAATAATCATGAGTTGGTTATCATTGCTGCTGACAAAGGGGGTTCGATAGTAGTTCAGGATTTGTCTCAATAGGACAACTAAGCCTTCAGACAACTGTCTAACATTCGATACTACACCCAATTAACTATTGATCCAACACCGGTTTTCAAAGAACAGATTGAGTCTTTTCTTACATTAGCTGTTGAAGAAGGTATCATTACAAAAAACAACCAGTCCCAACTCACTCTATCTAACCCTTGCCCACAATACATATATTTCCTACCCAAAATACATAAAAACCTCCAGAATCCCCCTGGTAGACCTATTGTTTCTGGTAGGAATTCATTAAATGAACCTTTATCTCTCTTCTTAACCAAATACTTACAGCCGCTATTAAAATGTGTCAGAGCAAGGATTAGAGACACCATGAAATTTCTCCAAATAATTTCTGATACACAATTAGAACCAGATTGGTTACTTTGTACTATGGATGTTACATCACTATATACCAACATTCCCTACTGGGCTGGATTGGAGGCTTTAGAATATTGGTTCAATAAGAGAGAATTATATAAACCCGGCTTTAACACTCTTTTGTTGTGTTTGACTGAACATGTACTGACCAAAAATGTGTTCTTTTTTAAAGGCAATTGTTATTTGCAAACCAAGGGGACAGCAATGGGGGCTTCCTTTGCCCCTATATACGCAGATTTGTTCATGGCATATTTTGAAGAACATGTCATTTATGATACTTCACATAATATCTATATTGAAGAAATGGACATCTGGCGTAGATATCTAGATGATTGCTGGTTGGTATGGAGGGCGGATTCTACATATCTTTTGGAATTTACCATATATTTGAATGAAAATAAATGGGGAATCGAATTCTCTGTCAACTATGATAAAAATAAAATGATTTTTTTGGATGTTTTGGTTTGCCACGCATCCGACCATATGTTGACTACAGAAATTCATTGCAAATTCCCTGAGAATAATTCACTCCTCCATGCCTCCAGCTTTCACCCTCCCCATATTTGCAAAAACATCCCTAAATCCCAGTTCATGTGCATCAAGCACATTTGTTCTGACAAACACACCTATACACGATTTAGGGACAATCTAGTTCTTAGATTTCATGACCGAGGTTACAATTTGGGTCAATTACTACACACTAAACATACAGTGGGCAATATGAAAAGGGATTATCTCCTTCGTTACAAAAATAATACTCAATCTAATTCCAATCCACCTAGACTCATAACCACCTATGGACGCAACACCAATGTATTAATCAATACTGTCCAGCAAAATTGGATTTTATTAACATGCGACCCAAAACTTAGTGAAATAGGCGACAGATGTTTATTCTCTTTTCGTAAAGGCAGAAATTTATCTGGTTTCTTCAACCTTTTCAAACATTCCCAAGCCAGAAGTACTCATATCACACAAACTACATTATCAGGTGAACCTTTAATAGGCTGTTTTCCATGTGGACATTGCACACGTTGTGCTAAGCTACTCAAAACTAAAAACTTTAGTAGTCAGAACACTTCTGCAGTATATGATATAAAAAATGTTTTGCTAATTGTTCTTCGGACTGGGTAATTCATCTGGCCAAGTGCAACTGTCCTGCATTTTATGTTGGTCAAACTTCTAGACCCTTAAAATTCAGAATATCTGAATATCTTAGTGATATAAAAAACAAGAGAGAAAACAATGCTCTTTACAAACATTCATTAATACACAGTAATGCTTGTTTTAGTTTCACCATTATAGATAAAATAAACAGACCCAGAAACAATAAATTAGGTTGGCATGATTTATTAAATTCCATGGAGAAAAATGGATTATTAAGCTTGGTGGTCTCTTTAAGCCAGGTCTGAATGAACATTTGTAATTAATCACATGTTCTATTCAATTATATATAAAGTGGTTCTTTTCTGCATGCATCTTTTACACTGATGAAGGCTCTGTACTAAATCAGCAGAAACCGGTCTGTTATAAGAACCTATATACTTTTATTAAAGTATTTACTATTAGGTATCTTGTTTGTTGGTCCTGGTTTTTTCTTTTTGTAAATCTGGATATGCCTTTGTCTGCAAAAGGCAATGGCCGGGGCCAGACATTTTGTGAAAACTTTGGAAGCAGTAGATAAGCCAAAGGGAAGCACAGAGAACTGAAAGTGCTGAAATCCTGCCCTGAAACGGAGATATTTCCTGCATGATTCTCTGATAAGAATATAGAGGTAGGCCTCTTTTAGATCTAGGGTGGCTAGCCAAGCATCCTTGGAGAGCATGGGTAGCAGCTGCTGGAGGGTGAGCATTTTGAATTTTGGGATCACCAGGAAGGTGTTTAGAATGGATAGATCGAGGATGGAGCACCAGGTGCCCTCTTTTCTGGGTACCAGAAAAAGTCTGAAGTAGAAACCTTGGCCCCTCTGTTCTGCAGGAACATGCTCTACTGCCCTCATAGATAGCAGGGAAAGGACTTGCTCTTGCGCCTCTGCCCACTGGTCTGGAGGTAGATCTGGGAATGCTTCTGGGGTAGGAAGGGTGTGGAAATAAAATTTGCATCCCTGGGACACTATGTTGAGAACCCAGTGGTCGTTAGTAATGGTGGTCCAGGTGCCTGCGTGAAAGGAGAGTTTTCGTCCTAGGGTAAGTAAAGGTGGGCAGAGGGAGGGGGTGGGGGAGGTGAGACATTGTGAGTTCTTACCATAACGGGGTGGCTTAGAACCCCCTGGTTTTGAAGTGGAGGTAGTCCACTGCTTAGATCTCTGCATTCCCTGTGGTTGCTGTCTGGGGGGGCTGGTTCCCTGGGGTCTGGGCTGGACTGACTTAGTGGGAACAGGAAAGGACCAGTGCTTTGTGGGACAATGCCTGCTAAATCTGAGTGGCTGGACCTGTAAGAAATCCTTAACTGTCTGCATAGATTTTGCCTTTTCTTCCATCTTTTTTAAGACCTTTTCTGCCTTAGTGCCAAATAAGTTATCTTTGTGCAAGGGGGCATCCAACAATTTAGATTTGACATGGTCAGGTAAGGGCTGTTCCTTAAGCCATGCATGCCTTCTAATGACAGATTCAGTGACTGCTGCCCTGCAATAAGTTTCTAGGGCATTAAAACAACAGTGCAAGGTGTGTTTAGTTACCTGACTTGCAGAATGCATTAACTCTTGTAACTCTTTAGATTCTGCACAAGCAGGAAAGGAAGACATTTTTTGTTTGAGGAGTTCCAGGGTATGTTGCTGGAATTTTAGCATATTGAACTGACAGTTTAGTACCCTGATAGCAAGAGTAGCTGAGGTGTATACTTTTTTTACCCCATCTGTCTAGTGCTTGGGAATCTCTATCTGCGGGGGTGGGATTCTTAGCAGAGGTTGCTTTAATCCCTTATGCCCTTGAGAAATTACCTCAGGGTCAGCTGTTGGATTTTTAAAAAGAAGTTTGTGTGAGTCAGGGACTCTATAGTACCTGTCTGGTTTTCTGGGTGCAGGAGGGAGGGTGTCAGGAGTCAAGCTGGATTCCAGGAAAACATCTTCCACAACATCCAGGACTGGGGGGATGGCCAAGGGTCTGTGCTGTGGAAGATCTAAGAATTCCCTGAGTCTGTTTTTAAGACTGAGGGTAGTCCTGACTCTCCCATTGGAAATGCTCCCTTAAGGTATGAAGGGTTTACCCAAAGGAAAAATCCTCTGGGAGGGAGGCGGAAGGGCTGGAATCCTCTGCATCAGAATCCTCATAATTAGACAGGGGTTGCATGTCTTCATATTCAGATGCATCAGAGTCATCTGACTCTTGTTCAGACAAAAAGTACAGTTTTGTACCTACCATAAATGTAGATGTCCGAGAGGAATGCATCTGCAGTCTTTACAAATGGGTTGTCCTGTAGTCAGGCAGCCCTTCGGTCGGCCGGATTCCAAAGTCTGGGTCTGGCTTCGGCTGGTGTCGCACTTCACCCGACGTCATTGCAGCAGTTATTCGGGTATAAAGGCATCAGCCGACGCCATTTTCCTCAGTGTTTCTTGCCCCAGATGCCAGGTGCCCTCTTGGATGGCTATATTTGGATAAATGCCAAAGTTTCCAAATAGTAGAGAGCAAACACACAAAATAAGCATGTATGTACATATATACAAACAAATACACCATAATAGATCCCCAAGCTAGCTGAAGATTGGCAAATACCCTAGGAGTACCTCAGAGGGGAAGGAGGGTGGGTAATCCTGACTGCAGATGCATTCCTCTCGGACATCTACATTTATGGTAGGTACAAAACTGTACTATGTCCTTCAAGGATGCATCTGCAGTCTTCAAATGGGTAGAATACCATAGCTAAACTAGGGAGGAGGAAATGAGAAGAGATTATGGTGTAGTTAGGATCCCTTGCAAAACAGCAGTGGCAAAACCAGCACGGGATCTAGAGTATAGAGGTAAGTTATAATGCTTGGCAAATGTATGCACGGAGGTCCAAGTAGCAGCCTCTATAATGTCCTTGGTAGCCACTCCTCGTAAGAAATCTGTGGTAGTGGCTGTAGCCCTTGTGGAGTGAGGCCTGATGTTCTCTGGAGTTTTCTTTCCATGGTAGGAGTAACAAAATCTAATGCAATTTCCTATCCATTTGGAGATTGTCTGTTTAGAAATTGGTTTTCCTTCCTTTCCTGTTGCATATGCTACCAGAAGCTGGTCAGTTTTTCTATTGTTTTTTGTCCTGTCCAGGTAGTAGCGTAATTGTCTGTGTACATCCAAGGTATGTAAGAGCCTTTCTCCCCTGTTCTGTGGGTTGGGGAAGAATGTAGGCAGGTGGATAGCATGGTTTAAAGAGACTCTGGATACCACCTTAAGCATAAATGTAGGATTTGTTCTCATGGACACTCTATCTTGATGGAAGATCAGGAAGGGTTGCACTGCCATTAATGCCTGTAGTTCAGAGACCCTTCTTGCTGAAGTTATTGCCAGTAGGAAAGCAGTTTTCCAGGATAAGTATTGTAATTCTGCTGTTGCTGCTGGTTCGAAAGGAGGAAGAGTCAGTTTTTCTAGCACAAAGTTCAAGTCCCATGCTGGCAGTGGAGGTTTCCTGGGAGGTTTTACATTTTTAATTCCTCTCAGAAACTGTCTGAGCAGAGGATGCGAGAAGACAGGAGGATCCAAGCTGTATTCTGCTGAAATAGCTGATGCATGTATCTTGATGGAAGAATAGGACAGGCCTGTATGGAAGAGCTCCGCCAAGTACTCCAGGATGTTGGCTATGTTCACCAGTGTCACATCTTGCCCTTTGCAGTACTCCAGATGAGATATCTTTTCCATTTTGCTGCATAATTCTTTCTTGTTGAAGGTCTCGAGCCTCCAGGATTATGTCTTTAACCCTTTGGGATAAATTTGGGTTAATTGCTGTTATGTAATGTTCCAGGCAGTTAGCTGCAGGGTTTTAGGTTTGGATGCAGTATGTTGTAGTTGTTCTGTGTTAGCAGTAATGGGATCAGGGCAGTGTCCATATTTGTTCCCGGACATGCTCCTGAGCAGTGGATACCAATGTTGTCTTGGCCAGTCTGGGGCTATCAGAATGATCCTCGGACGTTCCTCTTTGATCTTCAGAAGCACCTTGTGCATCAAAGGAAGTGGTGGGAATCATTATGCTGTCAGGCGTTTCCAACTGAAAGATAGGAGTCCACCTTCCAAGCAAGTGGGTGGTAAGTCCTTGTGCAGAATTTCTTCAACTGGTGATTGAATGGGGATGCAAACAAGTCTATTTGTGGTAATCCCCATTTTCTTGTGATGGTTTTGAAGATGTCCGGATGCAGCATCCATTCGTGGGCATCTGTTGTAGTTCTGCTTAATATGTCTGCTAGAATGTTTTCCTTCCTGGTACATAAATTGCCTGTAACTGAATGTTGTAGCTCAGAGCCACATCCCATAGGTCCAGTGCCAGCCGGCATAGAGGGTATGAGTGTGTGCCTCCCTGTTTGTTGATGTACCACATAACTGTGGTGTTGTCTGTCCTTATCATCAACTGGCCTTCTTGGAGAAAAAGGTCTGAATGCCTGGATTGCCAATTTTACTGCCATCATTTCTTTTAGATTTATGTGCAGATGCAGCTGGTCTTGAGTCCATAGGCCTTGAATGCACTTGCCCAGCATGTGTGCCCCCCAACCGAGGTCTGAGGCATCTGTCGTGATGGTTTGTCTTGGCTGACTTTTGCAGAAGGGCAATCCTGTGTTTGATTGACAGGCCTGAGCCCACCATAGGAACTCTTGCTTCAGCATGGGATCATTGGAATTTTGGTTTCTAGGCTGTGCTTGTGCTGGGACCACAAATTCTTTAGGTACCACTGTAGCTTTCTCATATGCAGCCTGGCATGAGGGACCAGTATTATGCAGGATGCCATGAAGCCTAGAGCTTGTAGCACTTTTCTTGCAGTTAGATGGTTCTGCTTTGTTAATGCCAAGAAATAGAGAGGAAGTTGCTCTTTCTTTTCTGCAGTTAGAAATGCCATTTGTTTTGATGTGTCCAGGTCTGCACCTAGAAAGGTTATTCTTTGGGATGGAATCAGCCTTGACTTTTTTGTATTGACTGTATATCCCAGGGCTTGCAGCAGGTAGATGACTCTTGGTCGTCTGTTAGTTTGTTTTTGTTGTCCGCTTGTATCAGGCAGTCGTCCAGGTAGGGATAGATTTGAATCCCCTGAAGTCTGCAATGAGCGATTACTGATGCCAGGCATTTCGTGAACACTCTGGGCGCAGTAGATAAGCCAAAGGGCAATGCTGAGAATTGATAATGCTCTGATCCTGCAAGAAATCTGAGGTATCTTCTGCAAATTGGTCTTATGGGGACGTGCAGGTATGCCTCCTTGAGATCTAGAGTTACCAGCCAAGACTCCTTGCCCAGCATGGGAAGAAGCTGCTGTAGGGTCAGCATTTTGAATTTTGGAACAATGAGGAATGTGTTTAAAGCACCCATTTCCAGTAACATGCAATCATCAAAGATCTTCATTTCCAATACAGGTCATTAACCCCCCTTACCCAACAATATATCCAAAACATGCATGGATAATATTACTAAACTTGCGAATAATCATGAGTTGGTTATCATTGCTGCTGACAAAGGGGGTTCGATAGTAGTTCAGGATTTGTCTCAATAGGACAACGAAGCCTTCAGACAACTGTCTAACATTCGATACTACACCCAACTAACTATTGATCCAACACCGGTTTTCAAAGAACAGATTGAGTCTTTTCTTACATTAGCTGTTGAAGAAGGTATCATTACAAAAAACAACCAGTCCCAACTCACTCTATCTAACCCTTGCCCACAATACATATATTTCCTACCCAAAATACATAAAAACCTCCAGAATCCCCCTGGTAGACCTATTGTTTCTGGTAGGAATTCATTAACTGAACCTTTATCTCTCTTCTCAACCAAATACTTACAGCCGCTATTAAAATGTGTCAGAGCAAGGATTAGAGACACCACGAAATTTCTCCAAATAATTTCTGATACACAATTAGAAACAGATTGGTTACTTTGTACTATGGATGTTACATCACTATATACCAACATTCCCTACTGGGCTGGATTGGAGGCTTTAGAATATTGGTTCAATAAGAGAGAATTATATAAACCCGGCTTTAACACTCTTTTGTTGTGTTTGACTGAACATGTATTGACCAAAAATGTGTTCTTTTTTAAAGGCAATTGTTATTTGCAAACCAAGGGGACAGCAATGGGGGCTTCCTTTGCCCCTATATACGCAGATTTGTTCATGGCATATTTTGAAGAACATGTCATTTATGATACTTCACATAATATCTATATTGAAGAAATGGACATCTGGCGTAGATATCTAGATGATTGCTGGTTGGTATGGAGGGCGGATTCTACATATCTTTTGGAATTTACCATATATTTGAATGAAAATAAATGGGGAATCGAATTCTCTGTCAGCTATGATAAAAATAAAATGATTTTTTTGGATGTTTTGGTTTGCCACGCATCCGACCATATGTTGACTACAGAAATTCATTGCAAATTCCCTGAGAATAATTCACTCCTCCATGCCTCCAGCTTTCACCCTTCCCATATTTGCAAAAACATCCCTAAATCCCAGTTCATGTGCATCAAGCACATTTGTTCTGACAAACACACCTATACACGATTTAGGGACGATCTAGTTCTTAGATTTCATGACCGAGGTTACAATTTGGGTCAATTACTACACACTAAACATACAGTGGGCAATATGAAAAGGGATTATCTCCTTCGTTACAAAAATAATACTCAATCTAATTCCAATCCACCTAGACTCATAACCACCTATGGACGCAACACCAGTGTATTAATCAATACTGTCCAGCAAAATTGGAACTTATTAACATGCGACCAAAAACTTAGCGAAATAGGCGACAGATGTTTATTCTCTTTTCGTAAAGGCAGAAATTTATCTGGTTTCTTCAACCTTTTCAAACATTCCGAAGCCAGAATTACTCATATCACACAAACTACATTATCAGGTGAACCTTTAATAGGCTGTTTTCCATGTGGACATTGCACACATTGTGCTAAGCTACTCAAAACTAAAAACTTTAGTAGTCAGAACACTTCTGCAGTATATGATATAAAAAATGTTTTGCTAATTGTTCTTCGGACTGGGTAATTCATCTGGCCAAGTGCAACTGTCCTGCATTTTATGTTGGTCAAACTTCTAGACCCTTAAAATTCAGAATATCTGAATATCTTAGTGATATAAAAAACAAGAGAGAAAACAATGCTCTTTACAAACATTCATTAATACACAGTAATGCTTGTTTTAGTTTCACCATTATAGATAAAATAAACAGACCCAGAAACAATAAATTAGGTTGGCATGATTTATTAAATTCCATGGAGAAAAAATGGATTATTAAGCTTGGTGGTCTCTTTAAGCCAGGTCTGAATGAACATTTGTAATTAATCACATGTTCTATTCAATTATATATAACATGGTTCTTTTCTGCATGTATCTTTTACACTGATGAAGGCTCTGTACTAAATCAGCCGAAACCGGTCTGTTATAAGAACCTATATACTTTTATTAAAGTATTTACTATTAGGTATCTTGTTTGTTGGTCCTGTTTTTTTCTTTTTGTAAATCTGGATATGCCTTTGTCTGCAAAAGGCAATGGCCGGGGCCAGACATTTTGTGAAAACTCTGGAAGCAGTAGATAAGCCAAAGGGAAGCACAGAGAACTGAAAGTGCTGAAATCCTGCCCTGAAACGGAGATATTTCCTGCATGATTCTCTGATAAGAATATAGAGGTAGGCCTCTTTTAGATCTAGGGTGGCTAGCCAAGCATCCTTGGAGAGCATGGTATCAGCTGCTGGAGAGTGAGCACCTTGAATTTTGGGATCACCAGGAATGTGTTTAGAATTGATAGATCGAGGATGGAGCACCAGGTGCCCTCTTTTCTGGGTACCAGAAAAAGTCTGAAGTAGAAACGTTGGCCCCTCTGTTCTGCAGGAACATGCTCTACTGCCCTCATAGATAGCAGGGAAAGGACTTGCTCTTGCGCCTCTGCCCACTGGTCTGGAGGTAGATCTGGGAATGCTTCTGGGGTAGGAAGGGTGTGGAAATAAAATTTGCATCCCTGGGACACTATGTTGAGAACCCAGTGGTCGTTAGTAATGGTGGTCCAGGTGCCTGCGTGAAAGGAGAGTTTTCGTCCTAGGGTAAGTAAAGGTGGGCAGAGGGAGGGGGTGGGGGAGGTGAGACATTGTGAGTTCTTACCATAACAGGGTGGCTTAGAACCCCCTGGTTTTGAAGTGGAGGTAGTCCACTGCTTAGATCTCTGCATTCCCTGTGGTTGCTGTCTGGGGGGTCTGGTTCCCTGGGGTCTGGGCTGGACTGACTTAGTGGGAACAGGAAAGGACCAGTGCTTTGTGGGACAATGCCTGCTAAACCTGAGTGGCTGGACCTGTAAGAAATCCTTAACTGTCTGCATAGATTTTGCTTTTTCTTCCATCTTTTTTAAGACCTTTTCTGCCTTAGTGCCAAATAAGTTATCTTTGTGCAAGGGGGCATCCAACAATTTAGATTTGACATGGTCAGGTAAGGGCTGTTCCTTAAGCCATGCATGCCTTCTAATGACAGATTCAGTGACTGCTGCCCTGCAATAAGTTTCTAGGGCATCAAAACAACAGTGCAAGGTGTGTTTAGTTACTTGACTTGCAGAATGCATTAACTCTTGTAACTCTTTAGATTCTGCACAAGCAGGAAAGGAAGACATTTTTTGTTTGAGGAGTTCCAGGGTATGTTGTTGGAATTTTAGCATATTGAACTGACAATTTAGTACCCTGATAGCAAGAGTAGCTGAGGTGTATACTTTTTTTACCCCATCTGTCTAGTGCTTGGGAATCTCTATCTGCGGGGGTGGGATTCTTAGCAGAGGTTGCTTTAATCCTTTATGCCCTTGAGAAATTACCTCAGGGTCAGCTGTTGGATTTTTAAAAAGAAGTTTGTGTGAGTCAGGGACTCTATAGTACCTGTCTGGTTTTCTGGGTGCAGGAGGGAGGGTGTCAGGAGTCAAGCTGGATTCCAGGAAAACATCTTCCACAACATCCAGGACTGGGGGGATGGCCAAGGGTCTGTGCTGTGGAAGATCTAAGAATTCCCTGAGTCTGTTTTTTAGACTGAGGGTAGTCCTGACGCTCCCCATTGGAAATGCTCCCTTAAGGTATGAAGGGTTTCCCCAAAGGAAAAATCCTCTGGGAGAGAGGCGGAAGGGCTGGAATCCTCTGCATCAGAATCCTCATAATTAGACAGGGGTTGCATGTCTTCATATTCAGATGCATCAGAGTCATCTGACTCTTGTTCAAACAAAACTATAGGGGACAGATCTCTTTTCCTTTTGGAGGGGGTAGCATGGCTTCCCCTGATCAGCATGATAAGGTCTTCCGCCATTTTAAGCATTTGAGACTGAGGCAAGGAAGTAGGTGCCTGTGATTGGGTCATCAGTTTCTTGGGTGGTTCGTACCCTGGGCCTAAGGAACTCGGCAATTTTCGAAAGAATGGCAGTCGCAAAAGAAGACTTTGATTTGTGTCAAGAATCAGTAGTGCGAAAGACTTCCTTGGAAGTCAGTGCCTGCTCAGCGGCTCCGGACCCATCCAAGTTAGAGACGACCGCAGGATCCTTAGTCAAAAGAGAGTTTTGCAGCATACCGGACTCTGAAAGGGTCTCGGTAGCAGCCTGTGAATCCACAGAAGTGGGTATCAGGTGCTGCGAAGGGCCTCACTGAGAACCGGAGAACTGACGACTAGCTTAACGGAAGCGTTGTCGTTAGGTTTGGACCTGTGCGGTCTGTCTCTGTCTTTATCTTTATGTTTTTTTGGAAGATCTGCTGTCAGATGGCTTACCGAAGCCATATCGGAGTTTGAGGACTGTAAGCGAAAATATCTAGCTACAATAAGGGCCTGATGATGGATAGTTCTGGTGTTGAACAAAGCACAGAAGTGACAGTGGGGGACGTTGTGGTCTGGGCCTAAACAAGTGACGCAGTAAGAATGAAAGTCTCGGTGTGGTATTTGCTTTCCACAGGCAAGACATTTGTTAACTTTTTCTGACATCGGTCTGTGCAAGAAAAAAGGATCCCCAACGGAGTACTTAGCTTTAGAAGACTTCAGCTTCAAATCGGTAGACGAAACTCAGGTAGTGGCCGACCAGCACTCGTGCGAACTGCTTCTGCTTCAGGCTCCATGGCAACAAAGACTGATGTAATGGTGTCGGCTGCTTTACTTTATACTACTGACAACCTGACGTCAGTCCTGAAGCGACAGCAACCGATGCAAAAATACTAAGCCTCTGGTATTAGTTGGAGAGAAGAGCTGTGGAGTGAGACGGGGTAGTGAAAGAGTGATGTATTTAGTTACTGTGGGTGAAAGGAGGAGGGGTAAAGAGGGGAAGGCTTTGACTGGATGGTTGTCTTGCGTGGGTGGGGAGTGGTTGAAATAAAAGTAGGAGTAGTGGGAGCGGGTGGAAATTGGGGGCAGGGGGAACAGAGTGGGTAGAGCCAATGAAAAGGAAAAAAAAGCCAGCAAAAAGTTATCAGTGAAGCTCAGAGGTAAGGAGGCACTGGCATAAGGCACTGTGTGTGTGTGAAATTAGAAGGATGCAGATGACAGAAGATAGGAGCTGAAAACAGGGCAGTAGCAGTTTAGTAGACTATAGTAAGTATTAATAGGGCAAAAACAGGGCAGTGATAAATTAATAGAACAGTTACAGTACTTTTGGCTTGTATTAAAAGATAGGTAGTGGCCTAACTGAGTAAGTACAATGATGAGCTACAAGCACTCAGAGGAGGGAGAAAGAGCCTAGGACAGTAAAGGGAGATAAAATCCATGGCAGACTAACAGTGAATGCATGCAGGGTTAATATACAACAGTGGTAGGTGTAAGATATATTTTTATTTTACAACAGGGTACATACACGTTTAAAGTTAGTTCTTGGGGAGGCAGAGTGGTTACAGAAGCACTGCAGGATCCCCTTGGGATGAACTTTACAAAAATAGCAGTAAGAATCAGAAACAAAAACAATACCAGGTAGTACTTACATGCGAGCACATTATTGGGGATTCCTATGAAGCAAGGCAGAAAAGCTAAGTTAGAAGATGGTGCCTTTCTATATCAGTTTTTTTGATACCTCTGTAATTAAGCAGGACTGGGAGGGAGTTGTGCAGGTTCAAGGTGGGTAGACACAAAGTAATACAAGGTTGTGAGTCAGAAAAACTGGACTATGACAGCTGCTAAAAAAAAAAAACAGGAAAACCAAGCTAAGTCAATTCCAGGTCAGTGTAGTGCAGTATCTTCCTAATAACTACAAATCTTATGCTACTAATCTAGTACATCATCTACCATTTCTCTAATAGTCATTAATAGTTCCTGACATCCTTTTCCTTTAACTCCATAAATATTCTCTTCTAATACCTGATCTATTTTTTCAATTTTTATTTGTATTAATTTCATAAATATCATATAATCAGCATTATTTAGCACAACTGGTCTCCAATTATTCCTTTCATCTTTCTCTCCTTTCCTCCAAATAAATCGTACAATTATACTACATATTTATGTATTGCAAATACCATTCTTTTTGCCATTGCTCCATATTCTTACACACTAAATAACCTGCACCATCTCAGATCTGAACCTGCTACAGAATAAATATGTACTTTATCACCTTGTCTTATTCTATTAGAGTAATCTATTTATCAAAATTGTGTTTGGAGGGTGGCCTAATGGTTAAGGTGTTTGCCTTGCAAACACAAGGTGGATGGTTTGAGTCTCACAAGGGATAATTGGCTAGGCTTAAAATGGCTCGCAAGGGCTGTTAGCTTACTACTAATCTATGAATTAACATCTTTATTTCTTCAGTAAACTGCTTAACCCTCCATTTGTTTTCATTTTTAATCTCACTTTTCTTTGCCATCTTTTTAACATGGTATACTACAATTTTCATACTACTTCACAGTTCTTTTCCACTTTTTCGTTTTATTTACTTATTTTACATTTGTTGACCGGGAGTGCCTGACTGAGCAAAAGCTTTTTTTTCAGCAGAGGTCCGGGAAGGAAATCTCCAGACATTTAACATTCATAACAAAATTTAATTAAAACAATGTTGAATAAAATGGAAATTTTTTGGTTTACAATAACTGTTACAGTTCAAGTTTAGAGAAAATGAAGAAAAAAAAGAGGACAAGAATTATTTAGATATGCAAATCTTATTTACTTTGTTTAACAAGTTCTTTCATCAGTAAGCCATATTGAGTGGCATACAGGTTGACAGAGGGGTAAGACTGTTAGTACAGGAAAGTGGGTTGGGTAGGGGTCATAATGGATACATTGAAGCTAAGGATTTTGGTCAAGGAGGGTGTGAGCAGGGGCAGGTCAGTGTTTTTTTAACTGTTCATTTCTCTTATTATATCACTTTCTTCTTTTACTATTTTACTTAAATGTAAAACATGTTTTCCTTTTTTCTTGCAAAAAAGCCTTTGTTTATACAACTTGATTTCTTTTATAGATCTCTTCTTTTCTAAATATTCTTTCTTATTTCTCTCTAAACTTTCTAATATCTTATTCTGCATTTCCATATATTCTTTTTTTTTCTTTTTGTCTTATTCCATGTTCCATTGTAAATAATTGTTTTTATATTTCCTTTAAAACACAATCCACCATAATGTCCAGTTATACAAATTATTTCACAGTCACATGGTCTTCACACCATTTCAATACATTATCTTTTCCTTTCTCATTCTACACTTTCTCATTCATTCTTTTAATTCCATTCCCAATTTTTATATGTTCTTTATTTTCTTCTTTTTCTATCTATATTGCCATATGATTCGAAAATCCAGTTTCTACTGCTTATTCTGTGACTTTGTCTATACCTTTAGAAAATAAGAAATAATTAATCTCTGTTTTAACATTCCCTCTCTTATATGTATTTGTGTTTACATTCCCTAAAACTAAATTTCCACAGTTCATAAATTTCCCTCATTTTTTTCTTAAGTAGCCTTTATTTTTATTCCTTAATTCACAAACAAATCTCCTGTTACTATAATATCCATACCTACTATTATATAATCCAATGTGTCTTTAAACAATGTTTCTGTCTTTACATATCACATATTGCTATAAGTCTATAAAATCTATTTTCCCATCTTAGATCTACCACTAAAGTCATCCTAATCCAACTAAAGTAAAATCCAATATCAAAACTGCTCTACTATATAGCACTGATATCACTGAACAAGTTTATCCTCCTAAATTCCAAATTAAACATCCTTTCCATAAATTTTCTATTTGTAATCTTTCTTCCTTTGTTAAACCACAAACATCATCTAATACTATGTCTAATTCACATTTCTAACACTCCAGTTCTTACTAAACACTGTATACAATTTACATCAACAGATAAAATTCTAAGATTGTTTCTCTCCTTCTTACTCTACATGAACTTATGCATTTTACCAGTACCTTTCTTTTTCACTTTCTAGCCCAATCCTCAGCATTTCCTTTTTCAATTATTTTTTTCCAATACAATTTTTCTTTTTAACTACCTTCCACTCTATATCTCTCTATCACTGACATCTGTCCCACCTTCTAGTTCATCTTCCTCTCTTTTTTGTCAGTATCTGCATTTTGTACATTGTTTGTTTTTTTTGCAAAGTAATTTTGTTGCTCTTCCTGATGAATGCACTCTATTTTACCTTCACTTACATTTTATTGTACACATTTTTCTTTTTGCTCTTTTGTACAACCCATCCATCACTGTCCTGTCTGTTTATATTTATAACATTTCATTTCAGGTTTTTGCATCATGTCCAAATTCCCCACATACAAAACAATTCTTATCACAATTATCTATAAAATGTCCCTCTTTTTTAACATATTCAGTTACTCTCAATACTTTACAACAGCTCAGTTCCCTTCAACATTAATCATACCTGGAATATGTCTAATTCCATCATTTTCTATTTTCAAAATAATGTTACAATCCCATAGACACGTTGAATGCTTAATTATTTAATTTATGGATGTCTTATGATCTGAATTATAGCATTTAAGAGACCTTGTTTTTAACTCAACTATTTGCCTGAAGAAGCATTTGGAGGTGAAAGTTTTTGTTTTACTAGCAATGTATAATAAAGCCCGTTTTTACCAAGTCTCATTGTGCCAGTTTTACCTTTGTTTTATTGTTTATATAGGTACATTAAACCATCACCAAAGAATGCTAAATGCATCTGAAGAAGATCAGGGGTTGTGTCACTGATAAATACTGAAAAGACCAAGAGAATGAGAACGGAACACTGTGGTGGACCAGATCTGATGTACCTGTAACAAGAAAAACATAGGACAGCAATCACTGTCCTGAAAACTGCAGACAGTTAAGCAGCTGCATAATCATCTAATCAGGCCATCCCCAAAGCTGAAATGTTTTAGTATCCTAAAAGGGGAGAGTGATCTACAGACTCAAGTGTCCTCATATCCACAAAATTACTCCAGTTAGGTCTTTCTAAATGCTGACAGTCCCTATTGGAATAAATAGCTGCTAGTACACTAAGCACCTACTTGGGACTCCGAGACCACCCCCACACTTTTCTACATGGTGAAGAATTTGCCACAGATAACAAGTTTTCTTACTAGCCAATAATCCTCTGAATATATTGGTGATGGAGTTTTGGGTACTGGGTATATAAGTGCACATCCAAACACTGATACAATGATTCTAGTGCTAAGGGTAGGGTTAAAGATAGGCGACAGATGCTCAATTATCACCAGAATGCCTATTCTGAGGACACCTGGGTGGAGATGGGAGAATTCAGGGGAGCCCAGCATTTGTACTTTGTCAAGCAGGGTCCCTGGAATTTTGATGGAAATCCTTCTCAAAAGAAAAGGGTGAATTAGAGACGGGTAGTCCAAATTCTCAGAGAACAAAGGCATTGGGGGGGGGGGGGGCTTGCAGGGGAGATGTATCATTAGCAATAATCACAATGTAGTCTCTGACAGCAGTAAACACAACTGAGTCTAAATTCTTTGAAAAATGAGTCCTACTGTTTGCAATATCCTCTGTTACTTCTTTTTCTAAGCTTCCAAAAATTTTAGACCTTCAAGTAGCATTTATTTATATCACAGGTAAACTACACTAACAGCATTTGTAGCAATTCCACAGTGATTTTTTAAATGAGTGATGCCTTAATATGTTATCACTGGTTTGAGGATCGGCTTTCCAAATTTCTCCAATCATAATGGCTTCCTCTAAGAAGGGATTTTATTTCAGAGATAAACCTGGGGTATTTAATTATCCTTGAGCTTTCTTAATTTACAGTGAAATAATTTATCCTGAGCAAGTGAAGTCATCCTAAGGAATAAGTTGGAGACAGAAACAGGGATTTGTTCATTTTACAGCAGTCTACAGTTTAGTTTATCCAACACAATTAAGAATTAAGGTTCTTTTATTTTGGAAAAAGATCCACTGATATCAATACCAAATTTATATGAGGCTTACTGACAGACCACACCAAAACCATTAAACAGTGGTCAGGTAACAAAATGGGTCTGTTATATTGTTGTACAGACACCTAACAATGACAATAGGAAAAAAATACCAGAAGTAAGTTTTTGCCTTGTGGGTGTAAAACAATCTTATTACATCCGAGTGACGCTTCCAGGTGCATCTGCAGTTAACGCCTACTGACGCCTCCGGTGTCAAATATTGCTTGCTCGTATTTGCGTCAATAATTCCAAAACCATGCTATGTACAAGGTTTTAAAAGATTCCATTTGAAAGCTTACACAATGGCAAACTCAACTGCATTAATATTTGTCCACTGTCTAGTGCAGGTAAATAGATAGTAACCATTGTTTTTATGATATTAATTTATATAGATATAATTTTCACATTTTTCTAAATATCTCAACAAAGTAACACAAGCAAAACTCCTTCACCTCATATGAAAGCTCTCAGCTAGATGAATAAAATGATACTGACAGTATGTGTGTAACTTGAGTGGTTGCTGAGATATTGTAAGTTGATTACAAAACATTAAAATGTAATAATTACTGTGTTTACTGTAACTTATAAAATTCAGTTTAAGACCCAGAACCTTAAGAATAAATTCATACTGCTTTCATAACCCCTATGATTCCAGAAATATGAACCTTTGTTTGAAATATGAGTAAATAATTTGATTCTGTCGAAAGGCTTAGGCTCTGCTCATTGGAAGTTGCAGTGCAAATTTCTTGAGCTCCATTGGAGAGAATGAGTTAAATTCCTTTGACTCAGGAATCAATTAACATGGTTCCTGTTCAGTCAAAACCAGTCAAGAGTGCAGTCACTAAGGAATATGAATCTGTTTTTATTGCAGTTCTGACACAGACCACGGAGAACAAGCTCTAATGTTTTTACTAAAGTTGAGGGAAATGTAAAGTTTTCCAAAGTATGCTCAATAGCCACTGACTGAGACTCATGCCAAAAGCCAGTTCAGATACCTTCTACTTAACCTCAAGATCACTTTCATTTTTTAGCTGTAATAGAAAATTACCTCAGTTTTAACATTGAATATTATGACAGTAGAGTCAGTAATCCAGTTTAATAAACTTGAAACAGAGAGGCAGATGTCCTCCTTAAGTCAAATTTCAGTGACTGGAAGTACGTCTGCCTCTTCTTGTATGAGTCAAGCCTAAAGTAATGCCCACTTATAATTAAGACAGTTAGTGCTGATGACTTACAGGACTGTTGCACACTGATCGACATGTTGAACAGTGCTTTCCCATTATAAAAACTGCAATTGTGAAAAAAAAAGCCAGTAAAACTATCAAACTGGATACAGTTCAGTTACTTGCCTGCAATTACACTGCTTGGATGCCAGCAAAGAAGACATTTTCAGAGAGTAACACAAAAGCAACCTGAAGAGGAGAAGATAAAACTCTAGTAGCCAAGACTCTGGCAGCTGCTCAGCAAAAAGCAGTTCAAGTTTCAGCTGTGGTACAGAAGATGGCTTCCAGCAATCTATGTGAAAAATAAATTATATTAAAGAAAAGAGACCACAGCTCTGTCTCTTGTGAGCCAGGCAGGAATTTTTTCCCACCCTCCCACCGTGTCACTGTTGTGTTCTTAAACACCACTGTTTTTCTAGTTTCCTGCCCCTTATGTTAATTTGACCATATATTTGGTTCCCTCTTTCCTTTCACTGGCTGGTGTGAGTAAGCACAAGATTATCATTTTGTGAAATCACTCCCCTTCAACTATTTAAATTTACTGGCCATCCTACTGTATTCCATAATACCAGAATACAAAAGTAGCCACCCCCGTTGAATCTATCTTGCTCTTTTAAAAATAATGGCTCTCCACTAAAACTTAACTTTTTAGACAGCTAAAACTTAAGTTACCCACTTTCATTATCTGTTTAGTGCACACTGCAGTGTTTAGGATAAACCACCTTTTCACCTTACCTTGAAGCCTCTATTGCAAGGCCACCAATTACTGGACAGCCCATATTCTGCCTCTCAGTAGTCATTTTAGGATTGGTGCTTCTGTTTTGCCCTGGTGAGAAAAGGAGTACAGGGACATTATTTCCTGGAGACTACTGATCACCAAAAAGCCTAATAACTGTTTTATAGGTGACAGCTTGGAATCTGTGCTTATACTCTGATCCTGGTGACAGTAGGAGCAGAGTGCAATGACTCCTGACTGTTTCTGGTTGGAGAGTGAGTGTCTGTGCTTAATATACCTGTTTGGTCTGGTTGCTATTCGAGGCATCTACCAGAGAAAGGCTACAAAGCCTAAAGACCCTTGCATCATCTGGGACAAGACTGTGGATCACTAAACAGGCTGTGGCCTGCTTCTCTTCTTGGGACTGGTGCTAACATTTTGCTTCTGGTGAGAGAAGAAACAAAGGAGTATTGTATTCCAACAGAGTGATGCTGTGGTGAGACCAGCATTAGTAGTAGTCAGGCAGTAGCCATTCATGTGACTCCCGTTATCATTCTTGACAAGTTAATTCTTAAGTACTGCTTGATTTGTTTCTAACTTCAAATGTCTACCTAAATACTTCATCCTTAAATTTTCTAGGTTTATGTATTTGTTTCCACTCAAGTGTTTGGCAGTGCTCTGTACATACCTCAGACACCTTGAGTGACATTTTTCTGAAAAAAGCACAATTGAAATTGCTCCAGTATCTAGTTGCACACAGGACAACTAGTCTGCAGTGACAAGCACTGTCCACATACTTGCAAACCGAATACTCCTAACAGTGATTGATATTCTCACTCCAACTGTCTAATCAATAAAAAAGGGTCTGTTGCCATGAATACGAACTTTCCTACTGTTACTGGCTTGGTGGATATGGGCATCCTGAGGCAATGCAGAAATTGCCTCATGTTTACTGACAACAAATTAATTCTCAAACAAACTGATACGGTATGTGACACGTATTTACACAATGTCAATGGAGGCAAACCTCTCTCATAAAAGTACTTCTAATGTCAAGAAGGTTGTCAGTAGTACACACACTGCACCCATCATGCAAAATTCAAAGCAGACACAATAGACCTGCATATGCTGAGGCTCTTACGTGTAACCTTCCTAAACCACAAAGGTCTCCTAGACGAAGTAAACATAACAAACACCCTCAGCAGCCCCCAAATGCGCTCTTTTAAAGCACCTACATCAACACATAGAGCTAAATCTCATGGAGCCTCTACCTCTAAGCCCATAAGGCAAGTCCCCACACAATCCAACATTCTAGTCATTGGAGACTCCATCATGAGACAGACTGATGTCCCTCTCACCAGGCTGAGTAAGGAGAAAGTTACAGTCAGTTGCTTATCAGGGGCTAGGATCTATCACATTATGCATGCACTCATGTAACTGGACCACAACTACCAATATGACTCAGTCATAGTCCATGTAGGAGCAAATGACCTGAGACGTACCCCCCTAGACTATACGAAAAGAGACATCATGGAGCTCTCGGAATATGTGTCTCAGGCTGGTATGAGCCTAGCACTGAGCAGCATTTTACCTTCTCCAAGGATGATGCCACAACACGAACAAAAGATGATTGACTTTAATAATTGGCTTAGTTTCTGGTGTCATTCTTAGGGGGTGCAATATTTGTCAGCATGGAAAGAGATGGTCAACAGACCACACTGCTTGGCCAGGGATGGCGTGCACCTCTCCCATCTAGGCTTTTGAATATTAGCTAAAGCATTGTCTTCCCCTATAGTGACTTTTTTAGGCAATGCCAAACTGAAAGTACTTCTGACATAGCAAATGAAAACCAAGAAAATCTAAAGTTATTACTGCTCAACGCTAGGAGTCTAAACAAAATACTCCACTCCCTAGAAGCTACCTTTACCCTAGAGAATGCAGATGTCTGTGCGGCCACTGAGACATGGTTTAAAACCCCAGAAAGCACACCAACCATGCAAGGTTACAATGTCTTCCACACATTTAGGCCAGCTACTTCACAGGCAGGGACTAAATGTGAAGGTGTCTCTATTTACATCAAAAATAAATATACTTCAAGGCTGGTCCAACAGGACAATGCACTTGACCTTATCCATGTTCAAATCACCATAGGTAAAAATCCAATAGCACTTCCTTGCAAGCTATAGGTCCCAGAAAACCCATACCATGTATTTAAACTTATTAGAAACACTAACCATCCAACCCAATACCATATTCATGGGTGACTTTAGTTACCCCACTATTAACTGGAAATTATACACAACACCAAACCTACATGCACAGAGATTCCTCGATTTTGTAAACATAAACTCCCTAGACCAGATAGTCAATACACCAACCAGGGGTGCAACCATACTGGATCTGGTCCTCGCTAATATGGAAGACTGCTGCATACCCCCTACTGTAATTCCTTCCCTAGTAAGGTCACACCACAAAATCGTCTTCTTTGAAGTAAATATAAAATCTGGACCACCAGCTAAACTTGGAATATTCATGAACTAGTCTAAGGCTAACCTCCTGCTATTAAGTGAGAACCTGGCAACATTTCAAGCCCCCATAAACCCTGAGAGCACTTCTGCCTATGAAGAACTGTTCACAGAAATCCTGTATAAGCATGTTAATAGCTGCACAGAGGCAGCTGTACCTACCAGGAAGAAGTACAAAACTAACTCAAAAAAACAAGCCACCCTGGTGGAATCACAAAATCAATAGGCTGTATAATAGGAGGAAGAAAATCATGGCAAAAATTAGGAGATGCAGCACCCAGCAGGATAAAAGCACTCTCAAACTAAACAAACAACTCAGAGGACAAGTAAAGTCGACAAAGCCAAATTTGAGGCAAGTTTGGCCTCCCAGGCCAAGGACAACCACAAAGCATTCTTTAGCTATATTCGCAACCTCAAAGGCAATACACAATTATGTGCAGAGCTCATTGTAAATTAAGCCACCTATACTGAGCCAGATGATATAGCAAACCCCCTTGGCTGATAAATTCACCTCCAACTTTACTCCTCTCTCCCACTCAACCTTCCCTCAGGAAATATCATCAAATATAACTCCTCCTACTATCACTATGGAACAGGTCCTTAATGCTCTCTTTAAGACCAAGAACACTGCATCAATGGTCCCAGACAATATCCCAGGATGCCTTCTTAATAGCATGAAACATGACCTGTCAGGGCCTCTGAAATTAAAATTTAACTGTAGCCTCCAAACATTCTTTGTGCCTCATGAAAGGAGAAAGGCAACAATCATCCATCTGCACAAAGGTGGGCCATCTACAGACCCTGGGAACTACAGACCCATAAGTCTCCCTAGTCTTACATGCAAATTCATGGAAAGAATCATCATGGAGATGATCAACAAAGATGTAGTAAACCTCCAGACACTGGACCCAACCCAGTTTGGTTTCATCAAGGGCAGATCATGCCTACTCAACCTGGTAGACTTCTTTCAGAAGGTCACCAAAACATTGGATGAGGGCAAAGTCGTTCACACTACCTACCTTGACCTGGCCAAGGCATTTGACAGAATACCACACTTGTGTACTGTTCACAAACTCAAGAGATTAGGTACAAACCCGTATGTCACCCAATGGATAGCCAACTGTCTCACATACAGGACCCAAGAAATTAGAACTGGGGAGTCTACCTCTACAAAGAGGCCAATGACAAGTGGAGTCCCTCAGGGATCAGTCCTTGGACCGCTCCTTTTTGACATTTACTTCTCAGAAGTCAAGGCCAATGTCAGTGTTCTCTGGCTGACTAAATTTGCACATTATTGCAAATTAAGAGCTGTCATTGAATCTCACACTGACACAAATGTTCTCCAGGGAGGGGGGCTGACACAGACAAACAACTGTTGTCAGAGTCATGGACTAAAACTAAATGCCAAGAAATGCATAACTGTATCCTTTCGGAGATCATCCATGTCTAGTAACTATCATATTGACAATACACCCCTTAGAGCTGACCCAGTAGTCAGGGACTTAGGGACACACATAGATAGTAATCTAGCCTTTGTTCATCACGTGTCTACAGTAGTGAGGAAATCATTCTATGTTGTGCAACTTATGAACAAAGGTAAGGCATCTAAGTCCAAGGAAGTCATTGTTCCACTGTATTCGGCATTCATTAGACCTATCATTGAGTACAATGCCCCCTTTGGTATGTATCTAACTAGGCATATCTAACAATTGGAATGTCCACAGAAGTTACTCACTAAAAGAATACAGAGAGTAAGTAATATGTCCTATGCAGACCCCCTCAAAGCCCTATTTCTGTATTCTGTCTCCTACAGGCTTTTGAAGGGAGATCTATGCCTGGCATACAGGGTATTGTCAGGCTCCACTCTGATGGACCTCCTAGATTACTACAAAAAAAAAAAAAACAGCACCAAAATTACCTGTTCTAAAGACTTAAACCTTGCCTGTGATATAAACAGGATTTGCTGGAGAGATAGGTATGTATCCCAGAGACTACCGCATCTATGGAACAGGGCTCCCCATCCATGTGAAGCAGAGGTCCTCCCTAACCCAAATGAAGTGCAACTTGGACAATTGGATGGGAAAAAAGAAACTGATCCCTGGTTTGGCACCTATGTCTCTAATGGACACAGGTAACCTCTAAATGGTTCATCTCCCAGGCCTATGCTTACACTTATCAAGGTTATCAGAACTTGTCAGAGATTCGGGATGCATGGCTAGGCTTAAAAAGGCCCTTGTGTTTGTTAGCATAGAAAACGGCTATGAACCTTTCTGAGTGTTCAAAAGGAAGTTATTTGAGTGACAGAAAAAAAATCAGGAGCTCACCAAAAGAATCAGAAGTACTCTGGATTTGGACCATAGATTGCTGTTGAGAGACAGAAATGACCGGGAAGAAGACCAACAACACTGTGAAATCAGTGAATAAATTTGAGACTGCAAAGTATTAATTCTGTCTGATATACAAGCAGACATGAGAAATATGGCTTTGTAAAAACTAGCTGAGAAATACTGAAATGTTGTTGATTGTGTTAAAGTTGCTGCTGAACTGTAAAGCAGATATCCCATTTTATGTTATTAATCTTTAGAAGAACACTAACGGGACTGAAAATAACAAGGTAAAACATTCTTTTTTAAACAAGAAACATCTTTATTAAATTATCACTTATGACATAGGCAATCATTCAGTAATATAAATTAAAACAAATCATGACAACATAATCTTAGTTGCAAGCATTTTACATCAGAAACCATACTGACACTGTTCTAGTTGCAAACATTACACATCACTTATAATCTACCCAATCATTGTCAAATTTCAAATAGTTCATTCAAATCCAGCCTTCTTTTAATGCTCATTTCTCCCCATATGTATTGTTCCCACAATTCCCATTTTTCCTATGCAATTTGCTCTTACCATTTTCTAACGATCTTGACTCCAGTTGTTGTAGCTCTGTTACTATTGTTACTATATTCACTACTTCGACTACAGTTGGATTAGACATTTATTTCCAATTTCTGTTACTATATTCACTACTTCGAGTACAGTTGGATTAGACATTCATTTCCAATTTCTGTTACTATATTCACTACTTCGAGTACAGTTGGATTACACATTCATTTCCAATTTCTGTTAGTATATTCACTACTTCGAGTACAGTTGGATTAGACATTCATTTCCAATTTCTGTTACTATATTCACTACTTCGAGTACAGTTGGATTAGACATTCATTTCCAATTTCTGTTACTATATTCACTACTTCGACTACAGTTGGATTAGACATTCATTTCCAATTTCTGTTACTATATTCACTACTTCCACTACAGTTGGATTAGACATTCATTTCCAATTTCTGTTACTATATTCACTACTTCGAGTACAGTTGGATTAGACATTCATTTCCAATTTCTGTTACTATATTCACTACTTCGAGTACAGTTGGATTAAACATTGATTTCCAATTTCTGTTACTATATTCACTACTTCGAGTACAGTTGGATTAGACATTGATTTCCAATTTCTGTTACTATATTCACTATTTCCACTACAGTTGGATTAGACATTAATTTCCAATTTCTGTTACTATATTCACTGCTTCGAGTACAGTTGGATTAGACATTGATTTCCAATTTCTGTTACTATATTCACTACTTCGAGTACACTTGGATTAGACATTCATTTCCAATTTCTGTTACTATATTCACTACTTCGAGTACAGTAGGAGTAGACTGATTTCCAATTTCTAGTAATTGCATTTTTGGCAGCCAACATAATTAGATTCAACAAGGCCTTAATGTGTCTAGGCAATTCCGATAATGAATCACAGCTTAGAAAAATCATTTCACTAGTTACACCAAATTTGCTCACTCCAGTATCTCTGATAGAGATGTCTGCAAGGGATCTTTAAAGTCTGCCAACTCATTACACTCCCAAAAAATATGTTCCCAATTACATCTTACTTCCCCATCACAACTACAACATTTGCCGTCTACTTGAAGAAAAATTCTCTGGAGTCTACTTGGGGTATAAAAATATCTATGTAAACATTTCCAAGCAAAAATCCTAAACCTTCTACATTTTGTTGCATATTTGGGAGACAAACATTTATCCTCCCTTTGTTTCTTTGCAAATTATCTAATCTCTCTTCCCGATCCTTGATTGATCCTCCTCTGATTGATTCTTATAGTTATCATGCAATATTTGAAATGCTCTATTAATTATTCCTTTTTAAACAGCAGCTTCTGCTCTAGGTTCTACTAAAAATTCTACCAGTGCTGGTCTTTTATTTAGAACCCCTTATTTTTTGTCTTTGCATATACTCTGCTATCAATCCTTGATGGGGAAGGCAATCTCTAACCTTCAGGCCAAATATATTTTTGGCATCTTCCCATTCTATTACCTTTCTCTCACTAGGTATTTGTTCCCAATACCTTTGTTCCATTGTCAGTTTTTTCCAATAAATTCTAGCCCCCTCTTGCCTATTGTCTGCATCCCTAATTGCGGTTAGCTCTATCGGCAGAATCTCCTTTCTCCATTCCTGTGTTGGCTTAGTTCTTAGAATACTTTCTATTACTTTATGAATATAATATTCTGCAGGGCTCTTGTTATTATCCTTAAAAGTCTGCATCCAAAATCCCAATCTCCCCTCGTTTCTTGAGCCCCCTCCCCCCCCATTTCATCATCATTTTCCACTTTAAATTATAGGTTTCTGCTTGTGCTATGTACAGGGATCCTTAACTGTGCAGCTTGGAAATATCCCTTCAAAGCAGATAATTCCAATCCACCTTGTTCTACTGGAAGAATCAACGTAGTCCACTTGACTCTTGCAGCCTTCCCCTCCTAGATAAAGTCTTTCAGCTCTTTATTAACTACTATCCACAGCTTCTTTTCTGGTTGGTAAAACTATGCCAGACTGTGTATAAGATTAAAGGGATTAAAACATTTCAACTGCTTGTATCTTACTAACCTTAGCCATATAACAGAGCTTCCAGTTTCTCAGTTTTTCCATTATCTTTTTAGTCTCTTCCCACATATCCTTAGCTGCCACACCTGAATCATTTATAATATATACTCCTTAATGCTTCATTTTATCATGTCCCATAAATATGGATATTGCTGATCAAATTTCTGTGTGGGTACATCAATTTACCTCGACTGCCTTTGCTTTAGCTACATTAATTTTGTATCCCAAAAAAGATTTGAAACGGTCTCAAAATGCTCCACCACACTGTAATATCCTTTTCTGGTTTTATCAGGTATAGAATAATATCAGCTGCAAACAGAGACAGCTTTTCTTGACTATTATACCAATTTACATCCCTGAATTTCTGAGTCCCTTACTTTCTTTGCCAATGGTTCTAAATATAATGCAAATAACAAAGGGAAAAACGGACACCCTTGCCTGATTCCTCTGCTCAAGCAGAAATTATCAGAGAGAAATTCACCCACTTTACTCTCTCAAACATCCTTCTAATCAACCTTATAATTTTATCAGGGAATGCAAATGCTTCCACTGCCCTGCTCATAAAGTTCCAGCTTACTCCGTGAAATGCTTTCTCTGCATCAAGACCCACCAACAACAGTGGTATTTTCTTACATTCTGTGGTTTAGTATTGAAATGGGCCTGTAAGAAGCTGGATTTGATGGAAGTTACCATCTTTATTTATTACAGTCATCACTGCTTTCTTCCAGGATGTTGGTATGTCTCTCCTCCTAACATACTGTTAAACAATTCCTTCCAGATATTTATCAGTTTTTTTCCCTCCTAGCTTCCAAACTTCTACAGGAATACCATCTATTCCTGGGGACTTTCCTGCAGATTACTTATTCATCACCATTTTTATCTCATCTCCTATCCTGCTACTAATTCAGCCTCATCTACCTCTAACCTTGGCATATTTAATTCTTCCATAAACATTTCCATTTGTACCTTTTCTTGACATACATATTTCTCTGCTTTATACAGACTTTCATAGAATTTCTGAAATACTTCTAATAATTCCACAGGACCTCTTGTCATCTTCCTTGCTATAGGCTCCCTAAGCTTTGCAACAGCCCTTTCTACTTTCTGTTGCCCGAGTCTTTGTGCTAAAAGTTTTCATGCTCTAGAGTTATTATCAAAACAGTTGCATAACAGCAATCTTTATAAACTTTCTTATAATTCTTATTTTCTTATTTCTCTTTATACATTTTCTTGTAATTTTATCAGGGAATGCAAATGCTTCCACTGCCCTGCTCATAAAGTCCTAGCCTACTCTGTCAAAAGCTTTCATAGTCATAGTGAAAGGGTAGAACTGTTATTATTTACACTGTTCATTTTATAGCTATTGACAGAGGGCTTGTGAGTAAGACTCAGCAGACTTTATAGAAGGTGCACATTGGAGCAATGGTCCTACTGTAGCACATGCAAGAAATGATGGCAAAGTTTTGTTAGTTAGGTAGTAGGTACGCTTAGTAAAGGGCATCTGGGGATCCAATCAACTGCAGAAGGTGGATTTCATGTAAGATGATTACAACTGTACATTATGGAATTTTAGTGCTTCGCACTGCTGCAAAAATTGGGCTTGCCTCATTGTGATCTATGGCAGCAGACTCGACTGTAACTGAAAACTCTGACCTCCTAGACACTTTTTAAACTCCCCACTCTTCTAAGTTAACTAAAAATGTTAGTGCGTCGCACTGCTACAAAAATTGGGCTTGCCTCAGTGTCACCTATGGCAGCAGGCTCGAGCGTAACTAGAAGCTCTGACCTCCCAGTTGAATTTTAAACTCCCCACTATTCTAAGTTAACCAAAAAGTTTAGTGCTTCACACTGCTACAAAAATTGGGCTTGCCTCAGTGTGACCTACAGCAGCAGACTCGAGCGTAACTAGAAGCTCTGACCTCCCAGATGCCTTTTAATCTCTCCATTCTTCTAAGTTAACCATAAATTTTATTGCTTCTCACTGCTACAAAAATTGGGCTTGCCTCAGTGCGACCCACAGCAGCAGACTCGAGCATAACTAGAAGCTCTGATCTGCCAGATGCCTTTTAAACTCCCCACTCTTCTAAGTTAACTAAAAATGTTAGTGCTTCGCACTGCTACAAAAATTGGGCTTGCCTCAGTGTAACCTATGGCAGCAGGTTCGAGCGTAACTAGAAGCTCTGACCTCCCAGACGCCTTTTAAAGTCCCCACTCTTCTAAGTTAGCCAAAATACGTTTTATTGTACCCTGTATTTAAAATTTTGCTGGTTCCTAGTCTAATACGTACTGCCAGAATGCATCCCTCACTTTGTCCAAGCCTAATTTCTTAGACTCTTCTACTAAACCTTACTCTACCTAACTCGCTCTTTTTCTCTACAATCGTTATTGCTCTTGTCTCTGTTCTTTTCTCCTTCTATCTTAGATCCCTCTAATCCACGTATTTCAAACAGCTCTCCCTCCCTTATACTCTACCCTTAATTTACCTTCTTTCTCTCCCTGATCGTCACTGATTGTCTTTCTCAACAGCTGTTTCCAGCTTGGGCTAGTCCCACACTGTTCGCCCTCGCTATCGCTCGGGCTCACTTCACTCCCCTACCCTTCCCCCATTCCCAGCGACCCCCATTTCAATTTCCTTTATACCATCCACTTCCTCCCCTTCCTTCCCCAACATCCACTGACAAACTACTTCCTGTCAGACTCCAAATACATCACTTCCTTCCTCTACTATTAACCCTGTCTATAACCCCTACATCCTCCATCAAAAATGAAACACCTTATCATTACCACCTCACTCCTACTACTTTCTCTGCTCTAACCTCTTATCACTCACACCTTCCTTATTCTCTTTTATGCTCTCCTACCTCCTTATACCTTTGACACTCATTCTACACCTTCCTACTTTCATATCTCCCCAATCCTTTTCAACCTCTCCACCTCTTCTCTTCACAGACTGCCTATATTGCAAATCCACCCTCCTACCTACAAATCTAAACCCAAGTTACACAAACTATATTTATGTACTACTGTACTCCCTCTTCCCACTAAAAACTTGCTCATATGTGGGGATGTGCACCCCAACCCTGGCCCCTCTCCCCTCAATAAAACAACCACCTTATCTTCTACCTCCCTTCTTTCCCCAAAAACCTCTCACCATACCCAGCCTCTTACATTAAACTCATCCATATCCAAGCACCTGGCAATATACTCTCTAAATATGCAAAGCCTAACCAACAAAATCACTGATTTCCATGCCTGGATAATGTATATAAACCTTCACATCCTTTTCTTATCTGAAACCTGCCTTAAGCCACATCTATTGCTCTGATAGATTCCAAAAAAAGGGGGGTGGTGTAGCCATCTTCCACTCCAATAGAATCAATCTCTCACCTTTCCCCACACCCATCCCTGACTTTCACCCAGCTGACCTTATCCTTAATTGCTACCTTAACCCTCACAAAAAATTTGCTGTTGCCGCCATATATATCCCTCCTGGAAACAATTCATCCACTTTAAAAAATATCTTACCCTGGTTTTCCCACAATATTCTCTATGAAACCCTCATCTTAGGTGATTGTTAACCTAGATTGGTCTAAACTTAAAAATGACTCTCCACAACTTCAGCATCAACCTGCATGGTTTCCATCAACTGATATATTCGCCCACCCGCCTCCATAAAAACTCATCTTCCAGCTCCATAACTGACTGGATACTCACCAACTCCCCTCACCACTACCACAACCCCACTAATCTACCAGACAAACATAGCGACCACCTCCCCACCTCGGTCCTTAGATACACCACCCAACCCCCCAAATCCCAACTTTATAGAGATTGCCAAAAACCCTCTAATTTTAATTTTGTCCAATTCAACTCTATTCTATCCACCACTGACTGGTCCTTCCTTAAACAAATCCCTCTCAATGACGCAGTTACTAGGTTCAATTGCGTCTTCCTGAATACCCTGAACTCCCTTGCTCTCTCTAGGAAGGTTAGAATAAAACCAAATTATGCTCCCTGGCACTCAAAAGAAACTAAGTCCCTTATGCTAAAAAGAGAAAGAGCTTGGAAAGCCTGGATCAAAACAAAAGAATTACCTCTGCTACATAATTATAGACACCTCAGAAATCTTATAAAAAATAAACCAATAACAACAAAAAGTCTTTTTATAACTTTGCTCAATTCAAAAACAAATCCAATCCTTGCAAGTTCTGGTATACTAAAAATTCTCTCTCCAGGCTGCCCCTCACCACCCTGCCCCTATGCAAAATCAGCTCCTCTGGAAATTGCTACTCTTCTCAATAAACACTTTATTGAAACCATTCAAACACTCAAACTTACAACTGTAACACCCAATCCTTCTAACAACTATTCTCTTTACATTCGGTTCCTACTTCCTACATCAGATCTCTTCTTCGCAAACTCAAACCCTGCTCTCCCTCCACTGGCAAGCTACCTCCTACCTTCTCAAACTTGCTGCTGACTCCATTGCCTATCCAGTACCTATACTAATCAATAGATCTATTCAGGAATCCACCATCCCTACCTTATGGAAATCCTTTTTCACTATTCACCTGCATAAAGGTGGAAACTCTACAGACCCATCTAACTAGCTACCTATATCTATTCTATCTCCCCGCTCTAAGATTCTCAAAAAATGTAGCCACTCGAAACTACTCAACTACCTCCTCCACCATAACCTCCTTACTCCCACTCAGCATGTTTTCCATCTGAACCACAGCACAACTACTGCCCTCTTACCCTTTACACATACCATTGCTGAGGCCCTAGACAATAATAAACTCATATAATGTCTCTTCCTTGACTTTTCCAAAGCCTTTGATACGTCTCTCATCCCCTACTGCTATCTAAACTTGCAAATCTCAATCTATTTTCTTCCTCCCTTGCCTGGTTCTCCAGTTACTTATCCTGCAGGCAGCAATCTGTTAAATGGCTCTCTTTCACTTCTCCATTCATACCTGTCCCAACCGGGGTCCCACAAGGTTCCATCATGGGTCTCTCCCTATTTAATGTCTTTACCAATGATCTCTATTTCTTGTAAACAATCCTCCAGACGACTCGACTCTCATCTCCAATCTCCACACTCTTACTCAACAGGCCTTCCCATTCATTGAACAGTGGTTGTCCAGGAATCTACTCATTCTCAACCCTAAAAAGACCAAACCCTTAATATTTTTCCCTCGATATCTCTCTCTCTCACCTCAAATCCACCATTACTATTACTTCCTCTAATAACACTGGTATCCAACCTGAAGCTCACACTAAACTCCTTGGGGTCATCATAGATGAACTCAAATTCAATTTGCACATCCTCCAAAGTATAAAAAAGACTCACCAAAAGCTTACTGTATTACAACAAAAATTTTCTAACTACAAATGCCAGACTCTCACTTGCACAAGCTCTTCTCCTCCCCTTACGTCTATATGCTGCCCCAGTGTTCAACATCCAAACTACTACTTTAAACAAACTCCAACAAACTTACCACAAAGATAGCTAGATTTATCACAAACTCTCCATACAATACACTGCTGTCACAACTTCAAATGTGCCATGTCATTCTTTACAAACCTTCATCCTGCCCTGCTCTCTCTTCCTTCATCTCTATTTACACTCCTCCGCTGACTCTCCGTACCTCTAATCAGCAACTATTACACATCTACCAACCCAAAAAATATAGCTGGCAAACTGCTTTATAAACACTCCGCCGCCCAAGCTTGGAACAAACTCCCAAGAGACATTTGTTCCATCATTCACCCATCCCACTTTAAAGAAAAAAACTCAAACTTCATATACTCAGCACCAAAATATGTCCTTGTCAAGCTCCTCACAACCCTACTGTATACCTTTTCAGTCCCTCCACATACAGCTAAGTACTCCACTATTGTGGATACTTATCAAACTCTACAATCAATACCGTTAGACTTAACTCTTTTTGTAAATATATTTTTTAGTCTAAAAATATTGAGATGTATATATCATGTGTTTGCATTTCTGCTTTGTCTCCCTAACACTCTTGTATAACTGATTTTGACCATATTTGTGCCTCAGATGTTTGATTCTCTGTAAACTGTTTGTTTTTTTTGTAGCTTTTCTCCTCGGGTCTCCACTAAAAATGGGCCACAAGCCCAGCCTGACCAACCCGGTTAACAAATGTCAATAAATAAATAAACTCTTGTACATTATTGAGGTAATCCCTTAGTTTCTGTTTAGCATTCTGCAGTTGCTCCTCCTCTTGTTCTGTGAGATTTCCCCTATGTTGCAAACATTTGTCAGTCCCTCTAAATAATTCTTACTTCTTAACCATATCTCCCTTTCTTTTATTTCCACATTATTTTTAAACTCAACTTTAATTTTATCCCACTCCCTAGCTATATTTTCAGAAAAAAATGTGATCTTCTCTAATAGCTCCTGAACAATTTCAACTACCATTCCTTAAATTTCTCTCTCTTCAACAGATAGGTGGAAAAGCACAAATGTCTTGTTTTTATTACCCTGAGTTTTCATTTTAGTTATTACTGGTGCATGATATGAAACAGTTATTGGGTGTGTATCATGACCTTCAATTAAATGCACAAGTTCCTGTGAAATGTAAACTTGGTCTAGCCTAGCCCAGTTTTTGTATCTTAGGGAATAACATGTAAATATAATTCGAACTCCTAGTACTGAATTCACATTTTGCATGCCAAATATTTTCATAAATATCTTCAAAAATGTACCCACCTTTGTTATATATTCCCTTCTGGGCCCCCAAAAACACCTTCACTACTGCAAAACAAATTCCAGTCCCCACCTATAAATAATATTCTTTGCTGAAGGCTGATTATTTATCCCAGAATGTTCTTAAGCTCTATTATAGCAATTTTAGGTGGAATATAAATACATGCCTCCTCCATTACCAGTAGCCCCTTAGTATTTCAAATCTACCATAATCTTGTTTATCTTCTATCATTATTTGAGCTCCTCTTTCAATTAATATAAGCATTATTTTCCTCTTTTCATTTGTCTCAACCACCCTGAAAACCTTTCTATATCAAATTCACATGTTCACTTCTTTCCAAGTGTGTTGCCTGTACCATAGCTATTTGCACTTGTTCACTATTTTTTCTTTTTTGCATATATCTGAGAGACCATTGACATTTAAAGACATTACAGAGAGCATTGTAGTATTAAAAAGTTATTATTCCCACCTTTTACGTATGACAGCTTTTTTGTTACATGTCTAGTTCCAGCTTTTGTGTTAAAAGCATACAATGTTTGGCAGTTTGATCTTTTAAACATTGTTTCTTGTCATATCCATTTGAGCCTATATCACATCTTACAAAATGCCATTATTGAAAGCCCTCAAAAAAAAAAAACACGCGCACACAAACACACCCCTCAAAACCTATTAACTTAATAAGAATAGGCAAAACTATACACATCTTCAACTACTGAATTTTTACCCTCCTAACAGGAACAAATGTTTCAAACAGTCACACTCACAAACTTGAGTTAACCTAAAAAAAAGGTTATCCATGCTAAGACACATGGTTCAGCCTGTGCTTCAACTAAGTGCTGTCTGGCTTTGTCTTATCTTTATAGCTCTCCAAGCTAAGCAAACACGTGAATGCTTTCAGAGAACATTATCTCCTAGCCATTTCTTTTTTATTATTAGATTGTCTCCTGGAGACGAGGACCAGATACAAAACTGCTACTAAGCATACATTTATTAGCTAGAAAAAAAGCCTTATAGTATTCAATATTCTTTTTCGTTTACTTGCTTTCTCTTAAAACATGTTACTAGATCAAGACAAGAGCCTTAATCCAGTCGCTTCCCTATGTAAGAATGAACAATCTCACACTGATTTTTGTCATGCTCTATTAACCAGACTTTTGTTCTTTTACATTTCTTAAAACTGAACAAGTAGAAAGAAAGAAGGAAGTAAAAAAGAAAAAAAAAACAGGAGCACCTGTTTACATTAGTATCTCTATTACACTTAAAAAATAACTGAGAGAACTTTACTTTATGGCATGCAAAGAAAATAATGTATAGTACCATTAAGAAAAAATGTTTTACTTGCACTTTACTTTCTCTCTCTTCTTGCCTCTCCTAAGTATTTTCCAAACATTAATGACATGAAGTAGGGCATATGCTTTAGATTCCCCTACAAGTTTAACAAAGTCCAAGAGAGTCCAATAATTCCAGATTTTGTTTGTCATGTTTCACAAATATAATTATAGCTCTGTAATCCCACATTTGTCAATTTCCAAGTTACCAGTTTTATTCTTGTTCATCTCCATCTCCCAAATCCTGTCTCCGCTTCATTTCCAACGTATTCTCTATTCTTCTAGTCAACTCTAGTGTTTTTTCCTTTTCAAAAGCATTTTCTTTGGAATCATTAGAAAATGTTTCATTGGCACAGTCTCTCTGTGATCTTTCTTACCAGATGAACAAGAAGCAGAATCTCCTTTTGTTTCACAGTTCACTTTTTGTTGGACAAACTTTTGTAGTTCCTCCTTAGCATGTACTTCATCAAGAAATGATTTTGTCCCTCCAAGGAAGAATATTTTGTAGACAGCTGGGTGCAGCAGTTTGAGTATCATGCCTGCTTCTCGACATTCCATAAATAGTGGAGAATAAATTTGCTTCTCTTCTGCCTGATGTAAATGAACAATAATTCTCCACAAATACTCTGCTGTCTCCCACTTTTAGTAGTTTTTTTCTGTCACAATTTTGTCAGAATCAACTCCTTCTGCTAGTAGGATTGCATCTTTACTATTAAAGGTCGAGGTTGCTTTCTCATAGCCAGTATGGCGCCTACACATGATGTGCCTTGTCATTTAACAATTGCTGATGTGGAATACCTGTCCAGTTGCTTATTTGTGCTTTCATAAAATTAATACAGTGAGCTCCTTACAGCTTCTTTGGTACAGCAGAAAATCTCAGGTTTTCCGTATGTAATCTGTCCTCTAATTGTATAATCTTTTTAAACATTTCTTCTTGAACAGTCTCATATTCAAGCCAGCCTTTTCTTCATTTTGACCTCTGACTTTTTCCAGTTTTATCACCTCACCTGAATATCTGTTTAATGTTTCTTCCATTTTTTCAGCCTTTTGTTGTCTCAGTTGATATACTCCCATCAGCGTTTTGTTTATTTTAATCAGGTCTGTATGCAGTTGTCTTAAACCTTCCTCTAGGTTACTGAAGTCAAGTCTGGAGCCTGGACTGCTTTTTGCTGATTTTCCCAGTCGTCGTTTTTTTCCTCACCTTTTGTAGCTGATTTTCCTTCACGTTCTCTATATTTCTTTTTTCCTGGCATCCAGGCAGTGCACTTACTAACCAGTTATTAAAATTTACCCAGAAATATAAACCTACTGGCTTTCTCTGCTAAGTTTCTGTTTTCACACTGGAGGGTTAGAACTAAGCTGTTACTCAATGTGCAGTGATCTTGGGAGTCTTCAAGTAAAACAGTTTTTTTGTTCTTAGAAGTAGTTGTATAAAGTGCCATGACATAAACCTGAATGTTGTATTATAAAGCCATTTGCATTGGGTGCAGTCAGAAGCATTTTCAGTGTAAGGTGGGGGATTTTATCCGTGGCCACTGCATATGCTAAAAATACTGAAAACAAGAAAGTGATTTTTCTTTGTTGTAATGTGTCCAGACTTTAAACTGTAACAAGATAAGAAAGGCTGGAGAGAAGCTAGTTACAATTAATATAGCAGTGTAATCTCAGGCTACTGGAATGGGGATGTAAAAGTGCTTTGTTTGCATTATATGTAGGATAAAGTTAATCTCCCTTGTTTTTACAGGGGTGGATGTCTAGATTAATATCCTTGGCCTAAGCTACAGACAACAGTCGTTTTAAGTAGGTTTGAACAATTAGACAAAATGATGAAATGCATAGAAAATAGCAGTTGTCTAATATTTGCAAAGTCATTAGCTATTTTTTTCATTAGCAAATACACTCATGGTGAGACAAGAAATCTGACCAGTGTGTTCTGAATGAAATTCACAACGCTTCTTTCATGCATCTGAAAAATTACTTGCTGTATTTTTCCATTACCAACTACTTTTACTTAGAGATGAGCTCTCTTTAGGTACAAGCAATCAAATAATTACTCGTGAGACCTTTGAACACTTTGTGCGGACAGAAATGTTATGATGACAGTCTAAATGACATTTATAGATACATTGGCAAGGAGTTCATTGAAAAATAAATGAAGTTTGAAACTGTGTAAAGTGAATAAGACATAGAAATGGCTATATCCCCAGCATTTAATACTTTAATGCATTTAATATAACAGTGAGCAATTCGGTTTATCTATTTAAACATGGTTAATGCTCTTTTTCTTAGGGCTAAAAGTCAATGCTTAATGACACTATGCAAGCTGTTTTTCACATCTGGGATTGGAGATAAGAAAGGAATAGACAGCAATCAGTTTAAGTGGGAACACAGGTTGTAACGTGCTTCAGTATAGGTTATCAATTTAAGAATAACTAATGTTTATGGATGCCACCAGTGATTTGGAATAACTGATCCTATCTGAAGGGATAAACTTCATTTTTTGAGAATGTTCATAGTTTTGTGTGGTTGCTGTAAGTTAAAAGAGAATGATAGTTCTGAAAATCTATTTAGTGTTTCATCTGAGTGTTTTGCAGTAAAAGGCCTTGAGAATACAACATAGCTTAAAATTTATACCAGAAAAAACAAGTGCATTTATTTGATCTTTACAGAATAATGACAGTGTAGTCTTTCGATTTTTCTTAGTCTTCGCAGAACCTTAAATACACATCCATGAGTAACTTTTAACAGGCCAATTCAGGGCTGGAATTTTCTTGTTAGATCTTTCAGTTTTAGGAAAGTTGACCGTGTTTCTCTTCTGTTATTTTCTGATTATAGCTACATGTATGCAATGTTGTAGTATTTCTCTGTGTCACATATTGCAACACATTGGACATTCTGGATAAGTTCTACAACCACCTCTCTCTCTCCCCTCTGGTTTTAGCTTCTCTACATGTCTGAGCAAAAGTCAAGGTTTCATCAGTCAACTATTTTGCTTTTTCACTTTTGCATGGGCTTTTCACTTTCCTTAAATACAACTTTCTTGATATATTCACATTAACTCTTCTAATATTCTGCTGCTTGCACTTAATATTGATATATATTTTGAGTAAGTGTTTGAACTGAGGCGAAATATTTTTTGTGATCACATTTTACTAACTAGCTGGCTAGTTTACTACTTTCCAACTTTTAAACTGATTTTGCATTTTAATAGCCAGTGACATGTACCACAATCAGGCCCAGATTTTGTTTTAAATAATAACACAAAAATACAGCACATCTCAGGAGCCACTCAGAAAAAACTTTAATTAGATTAAGCACTCACAGAGACAAAAACACAAACTAATAAAAGTTTTTTTATGTGAGACATGGAGTATTTTTGCATTCTTGGTTACAGTTGGACTTCTACAGTACCCATTATGGGTTTTATTTTAATTAGTGCTACTCAGGTTTTCCAACATTTACTTCCATACACACATCAATTTGATTTCAGGACAATCCAATGGGAAAAAGATCATATGTACAGTTGTAGTTTATGTTGTTAAAAGGAAGCGTCTGAAATGAGGTTTATTTTGCAAAATTTCTATCATTCATTACCAGGGATCATTTCTATTACTGTGGCCATATTTTCCAACCAAACTGACCTTCTTTGTTCCTAAGTTTCCAACTTTTGTGTTCCCATTGCCTATGACTATTAAGAAACTCTATTGGTATGTTTTGTCTATTTCAGTAAGTACTTGCACATAAATCTAAAACTTCATCCTCTTCAGCTGTTGATGCACATATATAAATACCAGTCATGTTAATGGGTGCACCTTGTAGATGAATAGCAACTAAGTATTCACTTACTGAACCGTATTTTATTACAGTGCTTGCAAGTTTCTCAATTACAGATGTGAAAGTAATTCTAATTTGCACAACAGCATAATTTACTATGGGTTTACAATAATTCAGTGCCCAGTGCCAGTTTATTTCCCTTCAACACCCAACAGACTGAGATGTGAAGACTTCACTTCATTGTTAAGTACAACCAGCTTTCCCTGGTTCAAATTTTTTACATTCCATGTCTCAGTACAGAAGACATCTTTGTAATTTTTAACCCTCATTTCATGCACACCAACCAGCTGTAGTCTTTTTCCGGCATTATCTCCAAAGTTACTTTAACATAATTATCCACCCTCAGAGTTTTCATGCCAAAATACAGAAGTGGCTTTATAGGTCTTTCTCCAAAGCAGACAATTTAAATGTTGTTGCAGTTGTCAGAAAAGTGTGTTGCTCCGCCACCAACACTATTCTGTAACTTCAGCTGCCCAGCACAGGTGGTGTGCCTCAGGTTGGGTTCAACTTAAACCAGATCTTTTGAATTTTACCCTTTTTAATTTATTTGTAAATCACAGATGATAGGTTAAGGTTAATAAGTGGTGACAGAAGTGTTTTGTACTTCTTATTGTTTATGTTCCAATAACAGGAATTAAAATAATACCTTAAAATTGTCCCTGATTTTGGCCCTTTGTCCCCCAACTTTTTTGGTTTATCCAGGATCTTGAGCAAAGAAGTTGAGTGATATCCCTGAAACCTGTTCCCCTTGGGAGTACCCGTAAATAGTTAAAAAGTACTGATAGTACAGCTCTCAGCATTACTGGTGCGAGCAAGTATACAAAATTACAACAATGTTATATCCCTATTGACCATTAGTGCTTTTGTATTAAGCAATGTTTCTTTGGGGCTCACAAAATAAGACAGATGAGTTAGAATTAAGTGTTGATAACATTTGAATTAGTGTATACAGCATTATGCATACAAATTTTGGATATTAAAGAAGCAGTTGGCTGTCAGTGAGTAGTTTAGCACTGACGGATGTGAACTACTGTAATAATTATATTATGGTTTTAAGAAAGTATGGCAAATCTGAATATGTTACTTAATATGTGGAACAATTCAGAGAATGTTAAAAAGGACAAATAATTGGGCAAATATTTCCTGTCCTCTAGAACAACAATAATTAAAAGGACTACAATGCTACGCATGGGCCGATGCACTAGTCTGCATGCAATGTCGGACGACAACCAGTGGACGTGTACAATAATTACGTTCTTTCTTATTAATGATTAATCCTTGTCCTTATACAGATAAATAATTTCAGACCAAACATAGTTCAGGCTCCACATTTAGCAGACTTACAGGATAATATGCTGAAAATTAAAAGTTACCCATACATGAGTGCACATTGCGAATAGAAACACACCAATGCAAGACTGCTGACATAAAAACTCTAACAATACAAGCTACCTACTCTTAGTAAAATGCTAAATTTATTATGGAATGCCATATTGTCCTAATTTAACAAAAAAGAAATTCTTAACTTCATTGGGCCCATTTATGAAAGAATCCAAACCACATTTACAGTTTTATCCTGAAAATGTCTATGATACACAGTAAAGCAGCATCAGATTTACATTGTAGTTGAGCTTTACATTTTGTAGAAAGAAAAAAGTACATAGAGATAATCTCAAAGTAAACAAAAATATATAGCTCAAGTAGTGACAGAACACCAGCAACAGTAAAGCTTCTGTTAAACTAGGTTTAAAACTTTGTTGAAAAACATAAGCTACGCAAAGTTTCACAAAGAACAGTGAAATGTTTAACAGTATATTATACAATGCCTCCTCTAAAACGTGCACGCTGATTGGCCAGCCCAACCAGCGTGCCCGTTGTAAATCCCTCAATATACTAACGGAAAAAGGTCCGGTCGCCCAGACTTTTTCCGTTAGTATAAAACACTGTCTCGCTATGTTAAAAGAGTTTAACATAGCAACATAGGTTTAAAAAAAGCAACGCAGATCTCCGTTGCTTTTTTTAAAGCTGTCTCGCTATGTTAAACTCCTTTAACATAGTGACACAGTGTGTAAAAAGCAATGGAGATCTTGTGATCTCCGTTGCTTTTTAACCTGTCTCGCTATGTTAAATGAGTTTAACATAGCGAGACAGCTTTAAAATAAGCAATGGAGATCTCCGTTGCTTATTTTAAAGCTGTCTTGCTATGTTAAACCCATTTAACATAGCGAGACATTAAAAAGCAACGGAGATCTTGCGTTCTCCGTTGCTTTTGCCCACAGCTCTGATGTACTGCGAGGCATGCGGTACATCAGAACTGCCGCGGAACACCAGACGGCTGCGGAAGGGCAGCAAAGAGGCATTATACAATGCCATTATTTAAGAAAAGTAATTATTTCTTTTCTTAAATAATGTCATTGTATAATAGCAATAACCCACTTCTGGGTATGGGTAATGCTGGATTTACCCACGGTTGTCTTTGTTTGGTCCCTCGGGCTTCCCCCTCGGGACCAAACCACGCCAACCGTGGGTAAATCCAGCATTACCCACACCCAGGCGTGGGTTATTGCTATACTGTGGTATGCTAAACACCACTGTTGTAATGTCTAATCCACACCTTAAAAACATTAAAGAAATACTTCCTGAAGAAGAAATCTTAGAAAGAAATCAAACTGTACCAAAAAGATAAAATCTCCAAGTTCACCCTTGAATCAAATACAGTATGACAGAAGGATAAAACTGAACTGGTGTTCTAAATTAAACTTAGTAAGTATCAAAATGTTCTTCTTTGCAGAATGCAAATAAAAACACAGAGATGAATTAGCATGGTATAATCAACTAGATACCAAACTCTTATATTCTGGTATCCTTTTTAGTCCAATAAGCAGAAGTGGAGAGTCTGTGTCATTTTCAAAGCACCTTTATTGTTCTTTCGGATGATGAGCACTTTCTTCAAAATGACATCTTCAGATCCTTTTAGGGTTATATGTGCTGGAAATGAGGAATTCTCTACTAGATTTAGGGATGTATGTGTTAGAAATGAGGAATATTCTTCAATACTTGATCTCTGAGGGAGAAAAATGTGTAAAAAGTGGATGACTGCGAAGGTGCCCTATACATGTACTAGCAAATTCTTTACAAATACAGGGGGTTTTCAGTAGAAATTTCCCTTAAAAAACTGAGTAAGTTCACCCTTGTCAACTTAACATATCCCAGCAAAAAGGTTAAAATGCAGGTTTGGAAATACAGGTGCATTTAGTAATTGGGCTTTGACATCTTCTGAATATTTTTCTTTTTTAAGATCCTTGCATGCCTTCTGATGAATATCTCCATAAGAACAGTCCTGGATATTGCATTTAACAAATTATTTGAACATGTTAGATCACAGGCACCCATTTTATTTAGAGCTCTAACACCTGTTGCAAACCATCTCTTTCTTTACTGTCTGAGATATTCCGTAAATATCTTGCAGCTTCCCAAAGGAAAAAAATAAGGAATGTTGGCAGTCTTTTGGCTTTTCCCAGTTAGGGGTTGCCACAGCGCATCACCGGTCCGTTTATGATTGGCAGTAAATTTTATGGTGTCGAGTTGCCAGCCCAGCAAACAACCTTCAGAGAAGGCACACACACACCTTCCTGCATGTCTTTTTTTTTTTAAGTTTAGTCGATCACAGGGAGGACATGCAGACTCTGCACAGACGGCACTCCAGCCGAGAGTCAAACCGGAGAGCCTCTTGCTGTGAGGCGACAATGCTAACTGCTGCACCACTGCGGCCGACTGTCAATGTTCGTGGGGCAGACCAAGATAGCGAAGTCTAGTATATTAACAATTATTTAATCACGTGCACTAATTGTTAATATAGTAGACTTCACTATCCTGGTACGCCCCACGAACATTGATGGCAATGTCTCCACTCCCTATGAAAAAGATGTCCTCATCAGAAGAGGTGATCATCCTCAGTATTCAGAGGTTTGCTAGCACTGACCCAACTAACTCCAGCCTCCATGATGTAGACAGCTCAAAGTTTAATAACATGAAGGTGTGGAACTATACTATGGCTGTCAGCACTGATGCTGACCTTGGGCCTTCAATCTACATCCCCCATACTGAAGGAAGACTAGGAGTCACCAGAATTGGTGTCAACAGCACAGCCAGGGCTGAAGGGAATTGTTCTGGCCTTACAGTGTCAACAGTCATTGCCATAAAGGTCCAAATCAATGTTGATGAGCTTCCCTGCAATGAATCAGGTGTCTTTTACACTACTACAGCCAGTGAGGGGGGAGACTGCATGGAAAGCATCAAAAAGTAGCCTTTATCCACTGAGCTAACACATGATCATCATCTTTGCTTGAAGAAGGGCTGCCATAATTTTATCACAGTCAAATTCTGCATTTAACAGTCTGGTCCATGTAGGAGGAAGCATTTAGCTGAAACAAATGACATAGCTAAACGAGGCGTGGGGGAGAAGAACTTCAATAGCTCCACTTCTGCTGAAGAAGACACACTATATTTTTTGCTTACTAGGCCTATGTCAGGATTTGCCCAAAAAAGACACTAAGACCATAGTTGCACCCTTGTCATGCCTAGGTCTGTAGGATGGGATACAATAGAATCATAGCCTGTTTACTGTCTTCTTGCCTGAGACACCTGGGAAACTTCATTAGAGGACTTAACTCTAGACAAATTCTCTTTTACATTTTCTTCTCCTTATGGTTTCTGAAATATGGCATGGGAAGACTGACCTTCTTCCTTCCCCTTCCTAGGTAACAGCCCTGTCAACACTAATTTATTTTGCCTGCCTTTTACAGTTTGCTTATCAAAGGCCCTGTAAATGTCACACTCTTATTTCAGGTACTCTGCATCCCAACATATCACACACAACACATGCTGAGCAGGAAAAAGGATCCTTTGCCTGCCTCTCCTGCACTTCTTAAATCTTGAATAGCTATCATCTGACGTGTCAAAATATACCAGATTTTAAAATGCTGAATATCCTCACAGACATAAATGTCATTAAACAGTTCATCTCTTTAGCTAGGCAAAAAGATATTTTCTTAGTATACACCAATGGTCTTAGATGATTTTTTTCTACATTCATCTATACCTACAAAAATAAAATGTTATCTTAGACCCCCCCCCCCCAAAAAAAAGAAAAAATACAAGAAAAAAAGAAATTCACAAGAAGGTTTGTAACTAAAACAATGATAGAGCCTAACAAACTATTGCATTGTGTTGTCTGGAATAAAATGGTAAATTTATATGTGAAAGATCCAAAATATTTAGTGAGTCTTGTGACTAAGGAAAATACTTTATCATTATCAAAAGCACAATTCTTTTCATAAACTAGAAGGTTCAAAACCTCAGCACAATCTCAAAAGTGTATGAGAGAATAAAATCTGACAAACACTTAGCAAAAAGAGGTCACAGTGATAAATTAAACAAAGATTAGCTGGATTAGCACAGGCTGCTTTAGTTAGGTGAACATACATAATGCTGTCACTACAAAGGACATATAAAATCGCAAGTGTACCTGAAAAAGACAGCACAGACTCAGTGATACGCTAACCAAGGTAACCAGAGGCGAATCACAACACTGCCAGAGGGCATTACAGTCACATGATCTACGCATGACCTATTTACTTATTCCCAAATGTTATAGTTGAGAAACGCAGAAGCAGAATAAGCATCTTTTATGCAGCATTAGATAAGACGTTTAACCTCAGTTACACAGTAGATGCCAAGAAATTGTTAATGTCCACCGGGAATGACTGAAGACAGCACAATGGGTCTTAGATTTAACATCTTAAGGTGTTAAGCTTACAAACACAATATATGCATAAGGATGATGTGCTTTGATGACACAGAAATGAAATATTTGACTTTATTATTTAGCTGCACACAATATATGCATAAGGATGATGTGCTTTGATGGTACAGAAATGAAATATTTGACTTTATTATTTATCTGCACAAACAAGTTTCTAAACATGATCACCCTTGCAAGGGAGAAAGCAATAACAACATAAAATCTTTAAGGGCCTTTGTGGACGTCAACCAAGACTGATGGCTAACAGTATGAGCATATAAAAGGGTAATTACCGACATTCATTTCAAAGTCTCATTTCTGGGAGTATAGTGGCTGCAGAATGGAAATAATTGACATAATGGTATATAAGCAAACTTATTAACTGAAAATATACAAAAAACAATACAAATGCTGCACAGGAGAGGGATAAGTTTACAGATTGGCTACAAGAAGAGAACCTAAATGTGTGGGATTACTTGAAGACTAAGAATTAAACAGAAAAAATGTAACTGTGCACACTATACATGTAAAAAGCTGATTGATGCAAGGCACAAGTCAGGATTCTAGAAGCGTAATGTGTGTCCCTAAAATGTGTCGAAATCTTTTCTATGTCATCTTTGCAGATTCTTACAAAATAAATAAAATTCAGACATGAATGTCTTTAAAAATTAAAAAGTGGATTTTATTAAGCACTTGAATATTGTCCTAAATGCTTGTTCCTATTTTTTGTGATTCAGGGTGCAGATGTGCCAGTCAGAATTTTCAGGTATTGCTCACAGAGCTTTTATAACAGCTGTGAGTTGTTCTAGCTTATCCTAAATATGTAATTAAACATGCAGCACATACACGTTGTAATTCTCGTACAAGAACCCTTTAATAGGAAAGCTAGGGATATAAAAGCTAAACATCACCATGGAAACATTATTATTATCTGTCTTATACCTATCCTTTTTGCTTCATTTGTGTATTTGAAAACTGGGCACTTAGCACCCTAGTTCACCAAAATGTGTCCCTCAAAAGTTAGTTTGCACACCATGGCTTACATGGTGTGTTCCTGGCTACAATCCTGCAATATACTGAGCCGTCTACTTTCCTAATAATGGTTTTTGCCCTCCACCTTTTCTTGCCTGGTGATAGTGGAATGCTTGAATTAAAAATTCAACTCCATTCAATAGGATGTACTTCACTAACATGGTAAGTCATGTTCTAAACACAAATGCTGGAAAAGAAGCATACAAAGAAAACACAAAATATTCTTGGGTGGGGGGAAGTTGTTCAAATATCTATCTATATCCGTCTATCTATTGGTATTCTTTTTAATCGTTTTATTGAATTTACCTTGCAGTAACAAACAATACAGCACATCTTCCTAGTTTTACACTCGTACAATACCCACCACAATATACCACCAGGGCAGTAACTTACGGCCATTAAATAATGACATTTCATTTTTATGACCTGAAATTCTGGTGATTTTACATATAAATGTTAAGTATAACTGCTGGTTGTAGTTATGACATGGAAAATGAAAACATTCTAAGTGCAGAATATTGAATAAAGCAAAACAAGTTATACAAGCCTCAGCTTGGAAAGCCATTGTGTAAGACCACTAAGTTCTGGATGGGGTCACAGTTGGCCACAAGTAAGAGTTCTTAAGTTCTCTCACATGAAAGAGCTCAGCTAAGGGACAGGATTGTTTTCTTATATCTCTTTGCACAGACAAAGACTCTACTCAGAGGGGCCTTAAAGAAATATCCCTTCCTTTGAGTAATGCCTGGATTTCTACTCACTTGTATTTCTGGTACCAAAGGGAATAGATGATCTTTGGCCATTTGCAATTGGTAGTGTTTTCTGTACCTACAGGGACCTGAGGGCCTAAAAGGACACCCTTCTCATCCACCATGGAATGATGGGCATTAGCTTCAGTTTTTTTTCCCACGAACACTGCAATGAGTGACAGGAATAAACAGGAAGGTGTTCAAAAATTGCCCTTGTCAAGTGCTGAGAAATGTGTACCATAAATTTTCCATTTCTCTGCTGAACTAAGCAAAAGAGGGGGCGCACTGCATTCTTCCAAATGAACACACTGATCACAGAAGTGCCCCACTTACAAAAGATCCAAGCCAAACAGTTCTTGAATCCATAACTTCAGTAGTGGACTGGAGAAGAAACTGAGTGGGTGTGACAGCAAGTTCATTGCCCCAGGACCTGAATTGCTGAAACAATAATACCTCTTCTTTATGGGCCACTTCTAGATGCATAACGGCACTCAACCTCATGCCCCTTTGTCTGTTTAGGTAAGTAACAAAGGATGTTGTTGTCACACTAAATTAGGAGGGCCACAGCTGAAATTTTTCCTCAAGGACCTTTATGGCTAGAAATGCTTGTAGCTCCAACAGGGTGATGTACAGCTTCTTTCTAAATAAGGACCCAGTGTTCCTTTTATCCTGGAGAGACATGATGAGCAACACACCCTGCCAATAAGGACCCAGTATTCCTTTTATCCTGGAAAGACATGATGAGCTCCACACCCTGCCAATAAGGACCCAATATTCCTTTTATCCTGGAGAGACATGATGAGCTCCACACCCTGCCAATAAGGACCCAGTATTCCTTTTATCCTGGAGAGACATGATGAGCTCCACACCCTGCCAGCTAAGCATCCACTGTCAAAACCTGCATGAGATCTGGCTGCAGAAACTGGAGGTCTGCCTTCAAGACGATGTGGATTATTTAGTACTCCACAGTCTAGAGACAAAAAGGGTCTTGGGGGGGGGGGGTAGAGAAGAGTCTAACTGAAGAAGAAAATCTGTGATAGTCTATGGCCAGTCTGCAACCACATACATCTCACAGTCCTGTGCAGCACCTTGGTCATCATGCAAATAAGAAAAAACAAAATTCGCAGCAGCTTCCAAATAAAACTTGTAATCTACAAAACGACGTAGCTTTTCAGGCCAAACAATAAAGCCCTGAGCAGGGCAAGCTTAGAAAATTGTGAAAAAAACCCACGGATGGCTCAGCACACTTCAGTTCACTTTATTCCACAGAAACACAGCACATTAACGCTCCACCATACGTTTTCGTTTTAAAAATCACTTCCTCAGATGTGGGCTGTTCAAACTACTAGATTTTTAAAACAAAAACATATGGTGGAGCGTTAATGTCCTGTGTTTCTGTGGAATAAAGTGAACTGAAGTGTGCTGAACTGTCCGTGTTTTTTTTTTCACAATTTTCTAAGCTTGCCCTGCTCAGGGCTTTATTGTTTTGCCTGAAAAGCTGCTTCGTTTTGTGGACATCATGCAAATAAACTGAACCACGAAGACAGTGTCAGTCGTCAAGCACTTAAAAGATGCAGAAAGCCTAAAACATCTCTGATGTTCTCAGCCAGGCTGCTACACTCTGCAGAATTCATTATTTGCACACTCCTCACTACAGGTAGGCATGACCAGCACCAGGTGTCCATTTCTGTGGTAATGAAGGTGATCCCCTCATGTAAAAATACAGAGCCTTTCTCCCAGTTTATGGCTACCTCTTGGGATTGCAACCATGACACCAACCATCCATGGAATGCTGCCAGATATTCAGTTGTTGGAGTCACCAGGAGGGCTACGTCTTTTAGATCCTTATCTTGCAAAGTTTCTGCCACCATGTCCAAATCTTTCATGAATACTTTGGACATCAAGTATATTCCAAATAGCAGCACCCTGCACTGAAAATGAATTCCACCCTGAGGAAATCAAAGGACTCTCTTGTAAAACCCTCCAAACAGTGATGCGCCAAAAAGCATCATGCCAAGCAACATCATCTAGGCACCCTCAGGCACCACAGACATGGCTTCATGGAGAGTCACCATCCAGAAAATAATAGGACAAATTATCTTGCTGAAATTGCAAATGGCCAAAGATCATCTATTCCCTTTGGTACCAGAAATACAAGTGAGTAGAAATCCAGGCATTACTCAAAGGAAGGGATATTCCTTTAAGGCCCCTCTGAGTAGAGTCTTTGCCTGTGCAAAGAGATATAAGAAAACAATCCTGTCCCTTAGCTGAGCTCTTTCATGTGAGGGAACTTAAGAACTCTCACTTATGGCCAACTGTGACCCCATCCAGAACTTAGTGGTCTTACACGATGGCTTTCCAAGCTGAGGCAAACTTTGAGAACTGCCTATAGCTATCCCAGGCAGTAGTCAGGACTGTAACTGCTACGCTGCCCGCACTCATCCTTTCCAGTAACTTAGTTTGTCATGGAGGAACCAGGACCATGTGATGCTTCAAAGCCTTTATCATTCAAGAAGACTCTTCTTTTAAGGTGGCTGGACCCAGGAGAAGAGTTAGAGAAAGAAATTGTACAGCAGTCACAAAGGTTCCCAACAGTGGTGAAGGTACATGTCCTCTACGAAAGGTCATTCATCACAATCTTGATAAGCTGAAAAATGAGACCTCACCCGTAAAAGGGCATCAAGGATGCAATTTCTGAACTTCTCTTTAAGGAATAATTGCTTCAGTCAAGTTATCCTGGCAGGAACTAATGGCAGAATCAAGGCCTCAATGGGCTACGTGGAAAAATAAAATCCAGTTTTCCTACTTACTTGATCTGCAACTACAACACAGGAATTACCCAACCATTTAGTGTTTTGCTAGTAAAGAAGGTTTACTCTAGGTATTATAACATATCTTACTTTCATTTAAACTTACTGAGAAAGTCTGACTTTTTTAGTTGCTTACATTTTCAGTTTTATCCTGTTTACTTGACTGTAACAATGTTATTTACTCAAAGTATTGACACTTAAATGTCTCCATGGCACAGAGGAATGAAGACCTGACTGAGACCCATGCAACTGAGGTTCAACTAGAAGCCTTGGCACTGGAGGAGGCAGGGGAGGAAGAAAGGCTGTGGCCCACTTGCATCTCTTGGGAGGGAGCATTCACACAATTACAGGGGCACACTGGGAGGTATGATTTCCTTAGTGGAGACCAGTGGAAGTACCCCCCCCCCAGGATTGGCTACTGCATGTCCCACTTGAATGTATGCAGGCAGATAAAGCCGTAAACAGAAAATCATAAACCACCCATGATTGCTATTTGAATGACAGCCTCCCCAGTCAACTCTTGCCCCAGTGATGGGAAACAAATAGCTCAACTATCCCGATGGGGGGAACTGACTGACAGACAGCAATGTCAAAATCTAGCAAAAAATAAACACCATTGTTAATTATTTATTTGTATTGTACAGTTCTCTTCTGGTGAAACTATTCTGTACTGCTGTGGAGCTTTTTTCTGTGCCTTTCCAGAGAAAATGGACTAATGGACTATTCTATTCTTATTTGGACAAGCTAAAAAAAAAAATATATATATATATATATATATATATATATATAAAATATATATAGATATAAATAGATATAAATGGGTTGTGGATTGGTATAAACAACTAAATATGAATCTGACTACTAACTCATGAGAAACAAGTTCACTGAAGCAGTCATGACAGCAGAAAGCAGGAACTTAACTGTTTGGATCCATTGCCTTAGCAGGCTATGCAGTGCCATACATTCATGTAACATCAGGTGGTGCCCACTTGAAAACTAATGGCTCTCAGCACATCTCTGAAAGGCGTGAATTTGGTTTCCTACAAAATAACAATACCTCTGCTAAAAATAATATTCTAAGCTGTTTTAGCCATTTTATATGACATAAAAAGAAGTATTTCTGATGAACCAGGACAGCTGAGATGCAGAACAAAGATACCAACTCCACAAATACTCCATATATAAAGTTCTAAATGAGATCTCCAAACAGTCAGAAGGCTCAAGTCAGCCTGCATAGCAAGAGACAGTAGTCAGACATGTATAAAACAAAATCTTCACAGCAGCCAAGCAAGAGTCCAGCAGCACAGCAGGAAAGGAGATACTTAATCTTAGAAAGCAAAGATTCAGGGAGATAGAGAGCAGCATTATACTAAGTCACCCTGAGAGAGGCTAATGTGAAAATATCCTACCATGTGAGGTTACGTAATTTATTCCTAATTAGACACTAATGAGGTTATGTAATTTATTCCTAATCAGACACTAATGAAAAGGATTAGACAAACAGCTGCGTGGAGCCACACTGTGGGTTACACGTTGTAAGAATGAAAACATTTTAGCTTTTAAAACATGACTGCAAATTTCATTACTCAAAATAAATTAACTAGTTTTAAAAGTTACATTCTCCTATGAGGAAAGAGAAAGTGGAAGATAAAAAATGTGTGGAACATCTTGGATGAGATGGGAACCTGATGATCACATAGTGATGCTAAACTTCGGTGTAGCACGTGAGGTGAAGCATGTTTAAATCACACCTCACTCTCAAGCAAATGAGAACATGGTACAGAATGTGGACATCTTGGGTGGACACAAAGTCACTGCAAATTTCTTGACTATGTCTTTGTATCATCACCACAGGACACACCACCTAAACAGTCAAAAATCTAACTAAATCCACCTGGAGAATGATATTTAACAGCATATTGTTCAAGTATCTTTGCTTTCAAAGATTTAGTATCTCTCAGGATATTGTTCAAGTAATCAGGCCTGAAAAACTGTACTTATTGACCTGTTAAGTTTAGTACCCATTTTCAGAGGAGGTCTGGGGAGAAAAGCTCTGTAGTTAAACAGTACAAAAATGTGCAATGGAAGTCAGTTTAGGACTAATCAAACCTACTTACATCTAAAGACCACAGTAGTTTGAAGAAATTCATTACACTATACAAACACCACAACAAAATCATGTCCAAGGACTGACCATCTCTGTAGTGCAGCTGGACAAGGAAAGGACTACGACCTAAAAACTTTCAGGCACTGTAGGCATCAATGGGAGGGGAAATGAGTAGCCTCATCAAGCTCACCTGTCTTAAGGGAAAGGAAGCATTAAGTCAAACAGCTATATGGAAGCCCATCCAATTATAATGGGACCAGGGACCTAAACCTTGTTACCACAATAAACAGAACATGATGGAGGGATAGATTCCTGTCCCAGAGACTTCCCATACTCTGGAACAGGCTACCTATCTATGTCAAACAGAGTTTCTCATTAGCACTCTTCATGAAAAATCTTGATGAGTGGATGGGAAATAGGAAATTCACCCCAGGGATCACTTCTGTAGCTCTGCTCAACAGGGGCACAGGAAAGTAACCTTTTTGGGTGGTGAAAGCCAGGGAACTTTGTTGGTTAGGATTACATATGTCCTTCGGCCGATAGCCTAGTACCTACCTATGAACCTATGGTCAAAAAACGCAAAATGCCATCAGCAGCTGTGATGTGAATGAGGTGTGTATGCCTAACAGTGCATGCTGTAGTTGGAAGTGAGCATATGGGGTGTGTATGCCTAACAGCGCATGCTGTAGCTGGAAGTGAGCATATGGGGTGTGTATGCCTAACAGCGCATGCTGTAGCTGGAAGTGAGCATATGGGGTGTGTATGCCTAACAGCACATGCTGTAGCTGGAAGTGAGCATATGGGGTGTGTATGCCTAACAGTGCATGCTGTAGCTGGAAGTGAGCATATGGGGTGTGTATGCCTAACAGCGCATGCTGTAGCTGGAAGTGAGCATGAAAAGTAGAGCTCATGTCACCAACAGTGATGTAAATGGGGTGTGTATGCAAACAGTGCACGCTGTAGCTGGAAGTGAACATGAAAAGTAAAGCTCATGTTTGGGACAGCAGTACTTAGGGCTGAACCTGACAGTGCCATGAACTGCTGGTAGTTAGGGCAACAGAAAACCCTGACGGCTGCCTAGATGAGGGCCTCTTGTGACCAGCTCTTGCCTAATGTGAAGTGAACAGAATAAGAGGAAGCCCTTATGCTAAACAAGCTTACTTGGAAAGTTTGCATCCTTACTGGCCAGCAGTGAGGATAAAAGCATATAAAAAATTCATGCCATACAATCTCTCTAACCATACTGAATATACTACACAAATTAGATAATGTGTATACAAGCGCAATATATGGTCTATTCACTAACAAGAGGGTTCAATGAAATGTATGCATAATTTTAGTAATGAAAAGACACTCAGAAACCATTACACTACTAGAAAAGAGATGAACTGACAACTACGATAATGAGTGACAAGATTTAAGTTAAGAAACACATGTGGGCAAGTTAATTAACATCAGAGTTGAATATACAAAAGAAATTTCCCAAAAAAATACAGCGAAAGGACTAAAATCCTTAAGTTGCACAGAAAACAAAGTCATCAAAATCTGGAGAAAAACACATGATTTTAATATTAAAACACACAATTTTAATATCAAAACACCTCTCAGTAAGCGCTTTCGTCTCTCTACACTGCTAGAGACTTCTTCAGACTGAGATTAAAATACCATATACTTCTTTATATACACTCACTTAAAACACATGGTAAGAGAAAACAAATGATGGGCTCACATTAATCAAAATAATCTCAGTCTGAAGAAGCCTCTAGAAACTGAGAGAGATGAAAGCGCTTACTGAGAGGTGTTTTAATATTAAAATCGTGTGTTTTCTCCAGCTTTTGGAGACTTTGTTTTCTGGACACAAAAGAAATTTCATAAAATGTGTTGGAAAATGGCTTTCCTAAAAATGGATATTTCAAGCAGTCTGATGGCACTACAAACAGAACTAGCTAAAAGCACCAAAACAAGCAAGCATTATTCCACAGAAACAGAGCAAGAACATTAATCTTTGTCACTGTTGATGAAAATTCAAGAGCAAGCCTATACTTCTGAAGGGCTAATCTAAAAGGGAAGGACTTGACAGCAGTTGACATGCTCGCTACATCATGGGCTGGGGTTTGAGGACATATGCTGTAGGTATGGCCAATGGGAATGCTCAGTGGTACATCATCTATGGACTAGGCTTTGGGGACATATGATGTAGGTATGGCCAATAGGAATGCTCAGTAGTACATCATCTATGATTTTTAAACAAATGGCTACATTCTTTAATATCCAGAGTTTGCAAAGATATATAGAGTTAGATGTTTCCCCTCATGGTTTGTGAGCATATAGAGATCCTTCTTTGCCGTTTGATCTAGATAATGCTGCCGATAAACTTTTCCATCAGCGGTGGCTGATTGCCGCCCACAAATGTACAATGGAATGGATTACTATACTCCTGGAAAGGGACAGGTTGAAACAAAATGAATTAAGGGAACAAATTAAAACAACTTGTTCCTCATTGACATTGAACTTAAATTCAGAGTATCTGGACAAATTTTTGTTTGACATTAACAATAAACTTAAATCTTATGAGGGGGACATCATTGAGAGAAAGAAGGTTAAATTACTTCATGCTCTACGTGATTACGATAATGGGAGCGCCTTCTTGTCTTGGGCCAATCGGAAAAGATCTGAGAGATGTGTACACTTCCAGGAAGATGGCTGACATTCTAATACTTCATTCTCCAATTCAGAGGGGGCCAGCTCAACAGAAGAAGCGGGAGAAGATGATAGGAATGAATAGCCATGCCTACCAAATGCACAACAGCGTGAACAGTATGAACAGACTTTTCGGGGGAACTATAATGGCCCTAAAGGAGGTCCCCAAGGGAAAAAGCATCAGAGGGAAATGTATTATGGACAAACAAAAGATGGACATCAGCAACAGTACTTTAAAAGAGGTAAATGTTAATTTACCACTTGTGAGTGACTGTTGCAACTATACTGTAAACTTGTCTAGTTGTACTCTGAATAATAGTGAATGCAGTGTACTAAATTGTGGTCTTAAATTCATTCAGACTGTTATTCCTAGGACGCGTGAAGTGAAAAATGATTTATTTAGATTTATTAGGAAATTACATTTTAATTTTTTTTTAATAATATGAATTCTACTAGTGAATCTGTAATGGAGTGTGATAAGAGTTTTGATGAATTGAATTGAACAGCTTCTACTCATGTTGTTCTGAGGAAGAGTATAATGCTGCTTGATACAAGCAAAGTAATTTACAAGAGTGATTTTGTTCCACTGTTTTTGAATGATGGGGTTCAGCATTTCTACTCTATGCTACAATTTGCAGTGGAAAAAGAACTGATGAAATTTAAAAATGTGGAGTTTAACCTGACAAAAAACAAATGGAACACACGAAGTGCTAAGTACAAGACAGGATATTATTTTTAAACCTGCGGACAAAGGGAATAAGTCAGTAATTATGAGTTATGCACAATATTTAAACATGTGTAATGAACATTTGAGGGACGGAAATGTATATGAACAAGTAGAATTGAGAATTTATACGGAAGCAGTAGAAAAATATATTAATCTGCTGAAAAAGGGTAGGAGATTGGGTTATTTTTCAGAGAAAGATATAAGAAAAAAGTATGGAGTGGCTGGATGCAAAATGGCCCAATTCTACTGTCTCCCTAAGATTCATAAATCACTGATTAACCCCCCAGGACGTCCTGTAGTATCGGGGGGGGGAGTATCTTATATAGACAAAAACAAGGAACAGCAATGGGGGTGGCGTTTGCCCCCTCATATGCAAATCTTAGTATGGGCCTCTTCAAAAATGATTTTATATATATATATATATATATATATATATATATATATATATATATATATATATATATATAGGAGTGAATTCTTTCACAAATATGTTAAGTTCTATAGTTCTATTATGGATTTATAGACGACTTGATGTTTTTTTGTGTGATGGTGAAAGAGAAGTAGAAGGGTTTGTTGGCATGTTAGGAAACAATAGGTTTGGATTAGAATTTGATGGGTTAGAGGGTGGAAAAAATGTGTCCTTTTTGGATGTAACCTTAGATGGTAGTGATAATAAGATTATTCGAACTAGGGTCCACAAGAAATTTGAAAATGGGATGCAATTTGTGAGGGCAGAAAGAAGTCATCCCCCCCACTGTCCACTCTATCCCTTTTGGGGAATTTATACAGATCTTTATATTATGTAATAATGAATCTGACTATAAGAGGGAAATGTGCAAAACTATTAGTATGTTTATGATGAGAGGTTTTGACCAAGAAATTTTAGACAGATGTTGGAAAAAATTTCTAAAGGAATATGTTTATCAGCCAAATGGAAACAGTCAAATGCGGTGGTTTAGGGTGGAAAATAAACCCCAACAGCAAGAAGATATATATTTCATTACATTTAGTAGTTTTAGTGCTACAATAAAAAAAATATTAGGATATTACTGGGAGTATATTTTATGTTTAAATGACCCATTTGTGGAAAAGTTGGGGGCCTCTATCATGTCCTTTAGGAGAGGTGGGAACCTCAAAGACTTATTAGTAAAATCCAAATTAGTAGCCCCTATGGTGATTATACAGTTAAGTGAAAGTGAATTAGGGACCACTGGCTGTGGAAAATGTAAGTCTTGCAACTATATTGTTCGATATTTTAAAAAAAATGAATGGTTTACCCTTCGAGGTTAAGGACAGTTTTTGTTGTGGCACAGAGGGCATTATTTATGCCTCAAGATGCCCTTGTGAAAGTTTTACAGAGGAGAAACAAAGAGACCATTTAAAATGAGGTTATTAGAACATATTAGAGACATAGTTAAAAACAGGAAGGAGAGTACAATGGCAACTCATTTTAATAAATGTCATGGTGGTAATAGCGATGGTCTGAGGGGCACCATTTTGGAACGAATTGATATTATTGTGATGAAAGTGATTTAACAAACAAACTGCTTTTTAAAGAGTCAGTGTACATTATAAAATTTAGTACTTTATCCCCGAAGGGGTTAAATAATTAAATTAATTGGAGGTTTCTTGTTTAGGATTTTAATGAATTGATTGTGTTTAATTGCTTAACTGAAGGATGTAATTAGGTAGGTTATTCATTGCTAATGTTATACTCCTTGAAGGCTTGTGGAGCCAAGATGTCAGAGTGTGTTTTTACAATAAAATTCCTGTGTTGGATTACTAGCTGGTGGTTCTACTACAGCTTATGATAATGTCTAGTGGTAAGTCATCTATGGGTTAGGCTTTGGGCACATATGCTGTAGGTATGGCCTATGGTAATGCTTGGTGGCGAGACAGCTTTGGGCTAGTTTCTGAGGAAATATGATGTAGGTATGGCCTATGGTAATGCTTAGTGGTAAGTCATCTATCGGCTACACTTTCGGGACATATGCTTTAAATATGGCCTATGGTAATGTCTGGTGGTGAGATATTTACAGGCTAGGCTTTGGGGACATATGCTGTAGGTATGGCCTATGGTAATGCCTGGTGGTGAGATATCTATGGTCTAGGCATTTAGGTATGACCTATGGTAATGCTTAGTAGTAAGTCATCTATCAGCTAGGCTTTGGGAACACAAGCAAGTAAGTATGGTATACAGTAATGCATGGTGGTGTGACATCTACGGGCTACGGTTTGGGGACATATGCTGTAGGTATGGCCTATGGTAATGCTTGATGGTAAGTCAACTATCAGCACAACACCATGGCAGTTAAAACACAAACACAAGCGTATCAATGCACCATGACATCCCTGCATGCTACGCTGTCAGGGCAAAAATTAAAGGACATGATTGAAACATTGTTCAGAGGTGCACGTCAGCTTAACCTACAAGTAAGACTGAGGTTTACCATATCAAATGTGTAATGAAAATGAGGACCAGATCAGTTCCAATATATTTAATAATTCATATAAACAGTAACAATCTCCTGATGCCTTGGTCCAAGAGACTTTCAAAGGATTCTCAACATTATAAATCAAATTATGTAGTCAGAACAGTTAAGAAACAAATGAAATGAAACAATCAGAAACAAATTAAATTTAAAGCAAGGAATACAAATTTAAGATAAAAGCAAGAGTCTTGTCACTAATTAATAAAGCACTGCCTTATGACCATTCATCATTAATCTTTTTTTTCTAATTTTCCACATGGGATCAGGGTGTCACTTCTACAGTGACAGTCATCTAGAGCCAAGGTTCACACTGCTGGGTGGTTATTCCTGCTGCTGTTGGTCTTCCATACCATTCACACACACATGCACACTCACACTAATGGTCAATTTAAAGTATCCAATGCACCTACTGCATGTCTTTGGAGTGTGGGAGGAAACCACAGCACCAGGAGGAAATCCAGGTAAACACAGGGAGGACATGCAATCTCTACATAGAAGGCACCCCAGCTAAGAACTGAACCAGAGAACCTCTTGCTGTTTGGTGACAACACTATCTGTTGTGCCACTGTGACACTCTTCTTAAATGTACATTGATTGATTGTAAGGCACTCCCTTCCAATCAATGTACACTTAAGTCCTTTGGAGTCAAGTGTTTGAAATTTCACGCTACTACAGGTGCACTGAGAAAAAACCTCAGTGCATGCCATTTTTTATGCTAAAAATAAAAACAAAAAAACATTGTTTTGTTTGTTTGTTTTTACACTGAAGGCAAGCTGTCCCCATGCACTCTCTACACCCCCTGCTAATTATATATACTACCTCTGAAAGGGCACAGTATCGTGGAAAGGGCATATTCCCCCTACCCAGAGAAGTATGCTATCTCTCACACCTGTTGACCATGTTTTTAGTCCATCAAATGAGGTCAACTAAACCAATGTTGAATAAAGTTCATTTAAACCAAAATGCCTCCATGCATCTTTTTCTGTAAAGTACTCCTTAACTTGCACTATCTCTACAATCTCAATTAACCTGATGTTTGACTATTATGTTTCTCCTGACAGGTAACAAGAAAAGTCATATTAAGTAAATTTGTTGGTAAAGACTGTAATGCTGATATAGAACTGATCAACTACTCTTACTGGGGAGCAACAATTATGTTTTTCTAAGGCAAGGGTTCTAGAAATGTCCAAGGAAAATCTCTATTTTGTTTACAATCTTTTCTCTGACGATACTATGCAGGTGATAAAACGCATGGCATATTTTCATCAGGTAATCTTGCTGGTCTTTCCAAATTCTGCTTTTAGTTGTGGTACAAAGCACTGACGACTATGCCACACACAATAATTTTAGAAGAGCCTTTTGGTCATGCCACCCACGCTTACTAACACAGGGGGCTGAGTATATGTTCTTTTGTGATATCCTGTCACCATATATGACAGATGTTTTGATACTTTGGGAAGTTATATGTGATAGTGAAGGTACAATGTATGCCCTTATATGCTCCTGTAATCTCACCTTTATGGGTAAAACTAAATTGAAATTTTAAAACAAGAACTCGGTAAACTCTTGTGGCTATTACTCACAAAATGCACACGTGCACATAGTTCTGAAGCTATACTTTTCACACAAAAACTTAACAGTCAACCAGCTGATGGCAGTGCAATTGCTTTACATCAAGATAAACTTGACTATAGAGGTGGTATGTCTTAAAAGATTGAGTGCAACGGATTTGTTTTACTTTTTTTCTTCCCTGTAGTGATACTCTTATCACGTATAGTGAGCTTTGCCATTCTAACATACGCAGTTTCTACTTTAGTTACTTCACTGGAAGTACCTAAACACCCTACTTCTCTCTACGTCCTGTACTAAAACTACATTCCTCCTAATCTCTTTTGCTATACTACTTCTACATATTAAACTGTACTTAAACAAATGTTCTGTCCAATATCTACTGAGAATTTGTTTCGTAGTAGTATCCAAATGTGTTGGTCTTAACCTACTCACGTAACACTGTGCATGCCAATTTTTACTTTTATTTCTTGTATGCGTAGTTTTCACATGCTGCTTTGTTTTGCATTCAACCCAGACTGAACCTGCAAATCAGGTAAACAAATGTAAAAAATAATAAATAGGTGTTAAACTTTTGTTTGATCATACTCTTTGCCGAGTGGCTGCCCAATTATTTTCTCCTTCTATGTCATCTTGTATCGCTTTCTGATGATGCGGCTGTGGCAACAGTTTGTGGTAGGTAGGGATAGTTTCTATAATCTGAGGCAGAGTTCAGCACAAAGTGACTTTATTAAATGCAGATATCTCAGATATCTGGCAGCTTAAAAACAACCACTGTAAAGTGTCAACAAGTATTCCAGCTCACTTAACACAAACTGACTCTGTTTATGCCAAGTGGCGAAACCGGTCTCTCTGTTGTGAAAATTGTGATCCCCCATTAAAGCTCTGCACGCATCCCTGTTTGCCGTGCTAGAGTATTTGAGTTGTGTTTATATATATATATATATATATATATATATATATACATATACATACATACATATATATATATATATATATATATATATATATATATATATATGTATATATATATGTATACATATATATATATATATACATATACATATATATATATATATATATATATATATATATATATATATATATGGGTCTACTTTGTTTCATTGAAAGCTCATTTCACTGAATTTGTATTTACCCTGACCAAATCATTGAAAAAGTACAGTTTTGTACCTACCATAAATGTAGATGTTCGAAGATCCACATTGCTGCAGTCCTTACATATGGGTAGTCCGCTGTCCTCGGTCAGCCCGAATACCAAAGTATTAGGCTGACGTCGGTCAAGGCGCTTAAAACTGACATCAGGACGTCAGGGTACAAAAGCGCATGACCGACGTCATTTCCTCAGTCTTTCCTTGCCCCAGATGTCAGAAGGCCCTAACAAGAAAGGCCAAAGCCAAAAACCAGCAAAACCTAACCAACCACCCGTGCACTAACCATATTTACAATATGTACAACACAAACCACACCACCACCTTCAACAACAGAGGGAAGGAGGGAGGTGGACTGCAGCAATGTGGATCTTGAACATCTACATTTATGGTAGGTACAAAACTGTACTATGTTCTTCATCTCACATTGCTGCAGTCCTTACATATGGGTAGAATCCCAAAGCAGAGGTAAGGGAGGATGGCAAAACTATAAAGCATTAGGAGCTGCCAACATGCCCTGTAAAATTGCAGTGGCAAATCCAGCCCTAGATTTAGAGTAAAGTGGAAGGTGGTAATGCTTAGAGAAAGTATGCACTGAACTCCAAGTAGCTGCTTCCAAAATATCTTTAGTAGCCACCCCTTAAAATGCTGTAGAAGTGGCAGTAGCCCTAGTGGAATGAGGCCTAATCCCAGCTGGAATCTCCTTACCATGATGGGAATAACAGAAAGCAATACAAAACCAATCCACTTAGAAATAGTTTGTTTTGAAACAGGTTTGCCCTGAGAACCCAAAGCAAAAGAAACAAACAACTGCTGAGACTGCCTGAACCCTTTAGTTCTGCTCAAATAATATCGCAACTGTCTGTGTATATCCAAAGTGTGCAAAATCCTTTCCCCTTTATTTTGGGGGTTTGCATAAAAAGTAGGCAAATGAATAGTTTGGTTTAAAGCCACACTAGAAACCACTTTAGGCATAAAAGAAGGGTTAGTACGCAAAGACACCCTATCTTTGTGGAAAATTAAGAAAGGCTCAACTGCCATAAGGGCCTGTAACTCAGAAACCCTTCTCGCAGAGGTAATGGCCAACAAAAAAGCAGTCTTCCATGATAAATATTTCAACTCTGCCGATGCTGCAGGCTCAAAAGGTTGTAGAGTGAGTTTCTCCAACACAAAATTGAGATCCCACGCAGGAGTAGGAGCTCTACGTGGGGGTCTTATATTCTTTGCCCCTCTAAGGAATTGCTTAAACAAAGGCTGAGAAAATAATGGTGGGTCACAGTCATAGTGAGCAGAAATTGCTGCAGCATGAACCTTTATAGAGGAGAAGGACAAACCTTTGTCCAATAACTCAGTAAGGTATTGAAGCATAACACTTAAATTAGGTTTAGAAACATCAAAGTCCTTTGCTGTACTCCAAAATAAAAATCTCCTCCATTTATCTGCGTAAACTTTCCTTGTACTAGGCCTTCTGGCCTCCAAAATAACATTCAAAACTTGTTGTGGAAGCTGAGACCCTCCAGGGTTTAAAACAGAATATGCCAGGCTGTCAGATGTAGAGAATGAAGTTTGACATTGAGTAAATGACTGTTCTCCTGAGACAGCAGGTGAGGAATCGAAGGCAAAGGCCATGGAGGCTCCTGTACCAGACTTCTCAGTAATGGGTACCAGTGCTGTCGAGGCCAATCTGGAGCTATTAAAATCATGTTTGGCTTGTCCTCTCTGCCTCTCCTCCCAAAGGTACTGCTGAAGGTCAGAGGTGGAAAGGCATACACGTGAAGATTGCTCCAATTGAATGAGAGAGCATCCACTTTCCAAGCTGTGGGATGAAACCTTTTTGTGCAAAACTTTGGCAGCTGGTAATTTAGTGGAGAAGTGAACAGATCTATGTCTGGAGCTCCCCATAACACTGTCAATCTCTGAAATACATGAGGATCCAATTTCCACTCGTGGGGATCCATAATTTGTCTGCTCAACACATCTGCTAAGGAGTTCTGTGCTCCTGGCAGAAACCTTGCCTGAAGATTTAGCTGTAAACTGAGAGCAGTCTCCCACAAAATCATTGCTTGTCTGCATAGAGGATAAGAATGTTCCCCTTGCTTGTTGATGTACCACATGACAGTAGTGTTGTCTGTTTGAATCAACACCTGCCCTGGAAGAAGTAAATCCTTGAAAGCTATCAATGCAAATTGGACTGCTAACATCTCCTTCAAGTTGATATGTAGATGTTGAAGTCTGGCAGGCCACGTGTCTTGTACCCATTTTCCATTTAGATGAGCTCCCCAAGCTTTGTCTGAGGCATCTGTCGTTAAAATCTGACTCGCCTCTGGCGGGTCACAGAGAGTCCCTTGTTTAGGTGACATTCCTGAGCCCACCACAAAATTCCTTTTGAATGCAAGGTATTATCTGAATGACAGTGTCCAAATCTTGGCAGTGCTGTGTCCATACATTCTTGAGATACCATTGTAGCTTCCTCATATGCAGTTTGGCATTGGGAAGTACCAGAATACAAGATGCCATGAACCCCAAGGCTTGAAGGACTGTCCTTGCAGTCAGCCTGGACTGACGAGACAACTGGTGGAAGTAAAGAGAAAGATTCTTTTGTTTGTCCGGGGTCAAAAAGGCCATCTGGGATGCTGTATTCAGTCTCACACCCAGAAAGCACATGTCCTGAGAGGGTACTAGACTGGACTTTATTTTGTTCACAGAATACCCCAGGCATCGTAACACTGCCATCACATACTGTAAATGATGAAGAAGTTCGTCCTTTTCTTGGGCCAGAATCAGGCAATCATCCAAATAAGGATAGATCTGTATTCCTCTTAGCCTGAAGAAAGCTACCACTGGAGCCAGAACCTTCGTGAACACTCTGGGCACAGTAGATAAGCCAAAGGGCAATGCAGAGAACTGATAATGTGAAGTCCCAGCCCTAAACCGGCAGATACTTCCTGCAACTGGGCCTGATAGGAACATGAAGGTAAGCCTCCTTGAGATCGAGTCACCATCCAGTGATCTTTGCCCAGCAGAGGTAAAAGCTGTTGTAACGTCAACATTTTGAACTTGGGAATGTCCAGATATGTGTTGAGGATAGATAAATCCAAAATTGGCCTCCACGTGTTTCCTTTCTTTGGTACTAGAAACAGGCGAGAATAAAATCCTAGGCCCACTTCTGGCAGAGGGACCGGTTGTATGGCCCCTATTTGAAGTAGTAGAGAAATTTGTTTGCGAGCCTCTAGTCTTTGCTGAGGAGGAACGTCCGGCATGCCTTTGAAAGGAGGCAAGGTATGGAAATAAAACTTGTAACCCTGGAGTATGATATCCAATACCCATTTGTCTTGGGTAATCAACATCCAATTTTCCTTGAAGAGTGCTAACCTTCCTCCCAAAGGTGCTGCCAGGCAAGAAGGATCTGGCAGCTGAAAAGTAGGTCATTGGGCCTGTTTACGAAAGGACTGGCCCCTGCCCTCACCGAAGATTGTGCAGGTGAACTCCTGTTCTAGGCCTGAAAGAACTCTGAGCTCTGCCCTACCACGTCTAGATCTACCCCTAGACTGAGAATCATAAGAAGGATACGTCCACCCCTTAGCAGGCCAATTCCTACTAAACTTGAGGCTGAACTTGCAAAATCTTTAACAGCCTGCATAGACTTAGCCTTGTCTTCCATTTTCTTCAAGACTGACTCCACAGGTGAACCAAACAACACATCAGACTGCAAAGGAGCATCCAAAATCCTTGTCTTAACATGGTCAGATAAATTCTGATCCTTCAACCAGGCGTGCCTGCGAAGAACTGAGCCAGTGGCAGCCACCCTAGACGAGGCCTGCACAGCATCAAAACCACACTGTAATGAATGCTTACCCACCTGTTCAGAGACATGCACCAAATCTTGTAATTCTTTACACTCAATGCCTTCCGCCAGAGCATCCACCTTAGACTTCAATTGAGAAAGAAGAAAGTTTTGATATTTCAACATATGAAACTGGCAATTCAAAGCCCTCATAGCTAAGGTAGAAGATGTATAGACCTTCTTTCCCCATCTATCCAAAGCTCTGGCTTCTTTATCTAGAGGAACCGGATTTTTACAACAGAGGCCTTGACACCCTTAGGTCCCTGACTAATAGTTTCTGGGTCCCTAGGACTCTTATAAAGATATTTATGAGCCTCAGGCACCCTGTAATACCTATCCGGTTTAACAGGAGCAGGAGGCAGAGAATCAGGATTAAGTGAAGCCTCTGCAAACACATCTTCCACAACATCCAGAACAGGGGGTATAGCCAAGGGCCTATGCTGGGGTAACAGCAAAAACTCCCTAAGCCTTTTCCTAGAATCAGAGAAGTCCTGACCTTCCCACTTAAAATGTTCCCTCATAGAATGAAGTGTCTCTGAAAAAGAAAAATCCTCTGGAGGAGAAACAGAAGGAGTGGAATAATCTGCATCAGAATCAGAATAAGGAGAGTACTCCTGCACGTCTTCAGCTGAAGACTCTGAAACATCCGAAGCCTGCTCAAAACTTCCCAACTCTGGCTCCACCCTAGGCCTCTTATCAGGAGGGGGCAAAGAACCTCTAATCAGAGTAATCAAGTCTTCTGCCATTTTAAGCATGTGCTTCTTAGGCACAGACCCTGCTGAACTAGGAGTGACACCAACAGAAGCTAAAACTGGCCTGCCTCTGGGACAAGCCTTGGAAACAGAAGGAGAAGGCCTAACCACCCTAGGAAGGGAGGGGAGTACAGTAACTTGAGAAGCCCCTTCAGCCTGACCTGCCTCCTGAGAAACCACCTCCTGCAAAATCAAAGTCTCCCCCTGAGACTCCAGAGAAGTCTCTGTCGGAACCACCGGTTCCACTGTCTAAAGAACCAGCGTCCGACGACCCATCTTGCCTGGGTTTAACTGCTTTGTCTTTGCGCTTCAAGCGGGTGCGGAGAATCCGGCGGCATATTATAATTGCTTCCCAAAGACCAGCCTAGCACAATCTAACCTTCGCAATAGTGCGTTTATTGAACCTAGCACAAAAGCGACACCCAACAACGTCGTGCTCAGGCCCCAAACAAGGAATACACAAGGAATGATAATCCCTATGCGGTATCTGTTTCCCACAAGAAATACAGTTATTCACTTTTTCTGACATCCGGTAAAACACTGAGGCAAGAAAAACAAAATATTCAACTTGGATTCGGTCTGAAACTAAATTTCAGAACGCACTTGCAACGCTGCTTCTGCATCGGACCATGCGGCAAAAAAGACTGAGGAAATGACGTCGGTCATGCGCTTTTGTACCCTGACGTCCTGATGTCAGTTTTAAGCGCCTTGACCGCCGTCAGCCTAATACTTTGGTATTCGGGCCGACCGAGGACAGCGGACTACCCATATGTAAGGACTGCAGCAATGTGAGATGAAGAACATCTCATATTACTGAAAACTCTCTTCACTGACGTGAAGTAGTGGCACTGTGTAGAGTACTGTAAGGCAAGTAAAAGTTATATGCCCTTTTCCCCACTGTAGTGTGATCCTGGAGTTAGTATTTATAGTTGGGGGATCACAGCCCCCCCCTCCACCTAGTTTGATTTTATATTATATTTTACCAAAAGCTTCAAAACAATACATTTTAAACCACCGACATGCATACTTATAACACCAATGGCTAACTCTCTCCAGAAGACAATATATACCCAAACTAAATGGGGGGGGGGGGCTACACTCCCCGCACCCCTCCCAACTATATATACTAATTCCAGGATTGCACTACAGTGGGGAAAAGGGCATATACCTTTTACTTGCCTTACAGTACTCTATACAGTGCCATATATACTAACTTCACTTCGGTGAAATGAGTTTTCAGCAGTTTGGTCAGGGTGAATTGAAATTCAGTGAAATGAGCTTTCAATGAAACAAAGTAGATTCATATATATATATATATATATATATATATATATATATATATATATATATATATATATATATATATATATATATATATATACATCCATCCAAATATATATATATATATATATATATATATATATATATATATATATATACATATATAGCACAGTTTAAACACTTAACCTTTCAACATGCTGGGAGCTGTTGGCAGGGTGCTTGTAACAAGAAAAAAAAATTATACTTTAACTCATTAACCCCGAGTACCATCTCATAGCACCTCTGTGCTTACATCAGAGCATGCTATGAGACGCTAGTAATTGAAGCATGTTACCCCTGAGTTCCTTCAATAAGTGAGAATTACTTCACGGTGCTATTTCAGCCCTATTTTGTGAAAACTAAGCTGAAAAGGTAACTGAACTTTGTCAGTTGACTTCTCAACTTAGGTTTCACAGCGCAGTAATCATATGCTTACATTTAATTTTTTCAAGAAAATCGGCTTAGCATGTGCTGTGTTTTCCTCTGCTTACACCAAGCCGATTTTGTCTGCATCCTGTGAAGCTAGTGGTGGCAGCCAATCAGAGAAATCTGAGCCACCACTTGTATAACACCACCCCCCCCGACATGTATCCATTGTAGTTTACGAATAAATAGAGGGGTCCAGCAGCAGATATTCTCTTCTTTATTTCTAAAATGTGAAGAATTGACTTCCATTGCTGCTGGATCACTCCATTTCCTGTCCAGATCTGTTCGTAAGGGAGACTTGTTTGCAGCATAAAGCAGCCTATGGAACTGGGGCTTTGTAACTGCATGTTTCTGCTAAACCTATGTTTTTTACGGCAAATCAGTGATGACTGAATAATGGCAGGCATTTGGATAATAGAGTTAATATCCTTCCGATAATACTACTTAGTTGCCACATGTGGGTACTTTTCCGTTAACTTACTGTTTCCCCTTACAAAACCCAAGGTTTCACACGGGACTGAGTATAGATGCATTACATGAATGGTTGCCTTTATTTTATTTAGAAAAGAATCATTTTAAGCAAAAGCGGAATTTAAAAACCAAACACTGTGGTCCCCATTGAAGAGTTGTAGCATAACTAAGGTGCTTGATTCCTGGTGTGAAAGTAGGCAAATAAAAAGTGAAAGCGAGTTATAGGGGTCTGGCCTTCTTCTTTGCTGATGAAGACAGGTGTTCTTCTGGGTTGGAGTGCTCCATGTCACTTGTGAATGTTTGTTTGCTTGGTTTTGCGAGATTTCTTTCAGTACCGTTAACCCAGTGAAAAAAAATCTTTCTGAAATGGGTTCCGATACTGTTTGCCTTCTAGTATGCATCATCCATACCTATTTTGCTGCATGGAGTTCAGCCAACCAAAATCATATACATTGATAATGAGCGGAAGACTGTTTATAGTTAAGATGCACATTTGGAAACTTCACATGTACCGCACATTTTGACTGCTGCCCTGAAAAGTAGTATTCTTAGCAACTGTTTATAAGAGCAAGATTTACACTTTATTCCTATTTCTCGGTCTTTGACCACCTCTTATTTTTGGTTTTGTCCAGATCTGTTGTGCTAAGTCATTGAGAGGTATGGTAAGTACCAATCTGAAATTGTTTACCAGCCGTTAATACAAAGTATCAAGTAGAAAGTATCAAGTAAACATATATGTATGTTTCTAAGAAAAATTTCTTAGAAACATACATATATGTATACTTGATAAATTTTACCATATAACTTTGTATTTTTATAGCATTTTTTAGCAATTTTAGTACTCATATTTACAAAAGTTTCTTCTTTTTTTGATTTTATATATATATATATATATATATATATATATATATATATAGTGAACATATGCTTTAGAGTTTAGGTCGATTAATATAAATGCATACATCTTTTTAAAAGTATTGTTTAACAATGTGATTTAGTTTTTGTGAAAACTGTCTCATTTCAAGTAGTGGATTTTTTTATTATTATTAATATTTATGAAATGAAAACATTCTTTGATGGCATTGGTTAGAGGTGAACCAATTAGTATGTGGCATTCTATATTTAAACCTGATTTGAATGTTTTTTTCTTTTGTTCTGAAGAAGTCAATCATATTGACGAAAGCGCTTAACTTTTATTCAAATAAACTGATACTGAGGACTCGCAACTTTAGTGCTCTTATTTGTGGTTATTGGGTTTCTTTGAGCACTAATTGCACCATTTGTTTGGTTACTGCATGTCTTCACATCATACCCACTTGTTTTTCTGAAATAATTGTTAAATTCCCCATGCTTGCCAAAGGATAGTATTTTATATATATATATATATATATATATATATTTTTTTGGCATTTAGTTTTAATCCACGGTTTTGATGTCCGGTATTTGTATGGGAAAGGCTCTCTTGGAGGATATGATTCCAGGCAAGTTTCAATATATATGATGCACAGGAGACACAGGTGCAGTTAACCACTGACACTACCCCTATTCAAATCAAAGATAGCTACTGGCCTCCAAATCTGACTCAAGATGCCCAATCCCAATATCTGAACCTCTTCAGTCATGACTGATTTGGGCACCCAGGTTGATAGCAATCTTACTTTGACCACTACATTCCTTCTGTTGTACAGAAAGCTTTCTATACGGCCCACCTCATAAGTTGGGGTATCTCATCTAGGGGCATGGAGGTCATAACATCCCTGTATTCTTCCTTTATCTTCTTCTTTCGGCTTTTCCCGGTTAGGGGTCGCCACAGCGGATCACCTTGTCCGCTCATGACTGGCAGTGGAGTTTTTACGGTGTCGAGTTGCCAGCCCGGCGCTCAACCTTCCACAGAAAGCACACACATGCACACACTCACACCTAGGGCCAATTTAGTGTCCAATCCACCTACAGCATGTCTTTGGGAGGTAGGAGGAAACCGGAGCACCCGGAGGAAACCCACGCGACCACAGGGAGGACATGCAGACTCCTTACAGAAGGCACCCCAGCCGAGGATCGAACCAGAGAACCTCTTGCTGTGAGGTGACAATGCCAACCACTGCACCACCGTGGCCGCCCCCTGTATTCTTCCTTTATAATTCCCATTATTTAGTACAATGTCCCTTTCGGCATATACCTCATGAAGCACATGCAGCAGCTGGAGAGACCACAGCAGTTCCTCACCAGGAGAATCCAGGGCCTCAAACATCTGCCATACACAGAGAGGCTGAAAGTCATATCCCTCTACTCAGTTTCATATTCACTCCTCATAGGTGACCTCTGTCTGGTATACAAGGCGATCTCAGACCCCACCTTTATGGGACTGCTGCATATCCACAAGTCAAGCTCCAATCGAGTAACCCACATGTGTGGCCTCAACCTGGTCTGTGACTTGTTGGTGGGACAGATTTGTGTCCCAGAGACTCCCCCAACTGTAGAACAGCCATCCTCTCCACGTCAAGCAGAGTACCTCTTTACCCCTTTTTAAGCGCAATGGTCAGGGGAGTACTTGTGCATACCTGGAAAGACTACTGAAGGGTTAGTGAAGGGAAGGGAATGTTTCATTTGGTGTTCAGGGGAGTTCTTATGCATACCTGGGCATACTTTTGAAGGGATTGTTGTACAAACGTTTCATTTACTGGTTAGGGGAGAAGTTGTGCAGAGCTGAACAAACTGCTGAAGGTATCACTGGAGGAAATGTTTCATTTGGTGGTCAGGGGAGTGATTGTGAACACCTGGACAAACTGCAGAAGGGATCTCTGTGGAAAATGTTAATTTGGTGTCAGGACAGTGATTATGCATAACTAGACAGACAGGGATCTCTGGGGGAAATGTTTCATTTAGTGGTCAGGGGAGTGCTTGTGCATACCTGGACACACTGCAAACAAGATCCTTACAAGAAATGTTTCATTTTGTAGTCAGGGGAGTGGTTGTGCATACAATGGACAGACTACATAAGGGAGTGTGGTAGAAAATGTTTCATTTTATTGTAAGGGGAGTGCTTGTGCATACCTGGAGAGACTGCACAAGGACTCCTTGGTAAAAATGTTTAATTTGGTGGTCAGCAGAGTGCTTGTGCACACCTGGATATACTGCAAAAGGGATAATTGGGGGGAGGTGCTTCTGCACACCTAGACAGATTGCAGACAAGATTAGTGGGGGAATGGTTCAGTTGGTGGTCAGAGGAGTGCTTATGTACACTTGGACAGACTGAAGAAGGTATAGTTTCAGGAAATGTTTCACTTGGTTGTCAGTGGGATGTTTGTGCACACCTGGACAGACTATAGGCAGGATCAGTGAGGGAAATGTTTTCCCAGATAGACTGCAGATGGGATCTCTGGGAAAAATGTTTCAGTTGGTGGTCAGGAGCGTCCTTGTGCATCCCTGGACAGACAGCAGAAGGGAGCACTGGTGGAAATGTTTTAGTCTGTGCTCAGGGGAGTCCATGTGCATACATGGATGGACTGCAGAAAGGATCATTACTGGATATGTCTCACTTAATGGTCAGGGGAGTGTTTGTGCATATCCGGACAGATTACAGAAGGGATTATTGGGGGATGGTCAGAGGAGTGCTTGTGCATACATAGAGCGCAGAAGGGATTGTTGGGAGAAATGTTTCATTTGGTGGTCAGGAGAGTGCTTTTGCATACATGAACAGGCTGCAGAAGAGATCATTAGGGGAACTAGAGATATACATATAGATAGATAATGAATAAAGGCAATTGTGCATTTGCAAGTGAAATGCAGATACCAGGTCACTTCTGTGTTTGCATTCTCTACTTTGATGGGGTTTGTGATATGCTACCTGAATCAGCCCTCCTTTCCAGAATAGGCACACTTGTCTTCTCCATGCCAGCTCCAGGAGATGCCCTGGCTACTCATGGAACCTGGGTTCCATGGGTCAAAGTCAAGCCATTGACACTAGTATATTACTACTGATTTTACACTAATTGTGGCATTGATCAACCAAATATTTGGGACAATATTTCTGCCTTTGTCACTTATGCATCTAATTCTAATCAGATGGATGGTTCACTGAGAAAGTTAGTTTTATTTTGGACTAATTCTTACATGGATCAACCAGATAGTTTAGATATTTCTGACTTTGTTATTTGTGTGCCTGATTCTAATCAGTGGGATGGTCAGTGAGATAAATGTTATTACTTGTACACTAATTATGGCATGGAACAACCATATATTTTGGGCAATATTCATGTTTGTCTGTCATGTGTAGAATTTAGGTGAGAGGAAGGGCTCAATAATATACAAGTGTCATACTACTTTTATTAATTTACTCTGGTCTTTCTCTAACAGATGGCAATGACTCAGTCTTACATTACACCTGCACCAGGAATGTAATGAATGTCTCTGCTCAACAGGTTATGTGCAGCAATTGTCACCTTTGTCTGAGCATGATGAACCTTGCAGTAATGAAATGCAAGTCATTATTACATTATTAATTGACAATGTGTGCAGTTGCAATATAACACGAAGTCATTATCACTTGTCAGGTAAAACCCTCAGCAGCTGCCACTGCTATTCATATTACTAACTGTCATTATCACATTGTTGAACGCACATGCCAGATTTTGGTTTCTGTCATTGAGGAGTCATGCAGAAGTCTCCCCCAATTTCTTTCTTTTCTTTTTTCTAATTATTTTTATTGTAAGATAAAGTTAAAGGTATCTACTGTGGTTATATGCTTCATATTTTTTGTGAACGGCTCTCCTGTCACTCTCCCTCCCTTCAGATAAAGTAAATGTATTTAGGTCAGGGCAAGAGTCATTAGGTTAGTTCCCCCCTTTGATTCCTTATGTCCATTGCTGAAAGGACAGATGGAAATGGAAAATGCAGAGGTAAGGCAGACTGCGGACACTGAAGTAAATCATGAGACAGTGCTGGTATTAGCAGTCTGAGTGGGTAGTCAGCACTGGTATAGTTTCATAGTATAGTACTAGGCTATCTGCCCTAGGGCATTTATAAGCCTAGCCATAGTATTTGTGGCTTTCACCACCCCATGTAATGATACAAAAGTGTACAAATTAAATTTAGTTTACTGTGCCTCTTTCTAGTAATGACACAGAGATGACCCCCGGGGTAAACCTACGATCCCCCATCCACTCGTCAAGATTTCTCTTGAAGAGAGTCAGTGAGGGGCTCTGCCTAACATGGACTGGGATTCTGTTTCAGAGTGCGGGAAGCCTCTGGGTTATGAATCTGTCCCTCCAGCATGTCCTATTCATATTTGTGCTGAGGTTTAGATCTTTAGCTCTCGTGGCTCTGATGGATTTGGATTTTTTGAGGTGGAGCATGTCCATTAGTTCCAGATTGGACATGGCCTTGTACATCATGCACAGATCACCTCTGAGCAGGCGGTATGCTACTGAATAGAGCTAGAGCTTCTTTAGTCTGGCAGCATATGACATACGTTGGAGACCCTTGATCCTCTTGGTGAGGTATTTTTGGGGTCTCTCCAGCTGCTATGGGACACTTCAGGTGCCCTCGAGTTCCACTGAAGCCTCATACCTGTCCAGGTTTCATTAGTAGAGTGGCAGTCCTGAGCCTGCTTTTTTTTTTTCTTTACGTGTCCTTTCTGTATCCCTTTGTCAGTATCCAATCATGCAGTATTTTAGCTAGAGCAAGAATGTTTTTGTTTACCACAATTTGTACCCACGGCCATTGTAATAGTCAGTTGGGGTTTCCTGGTTGGTAGGTATGGTAGGGAAAGATGTCATCAGCTATCACAGTTTATGACTCAGGTCATTAAATGTATTGTATGTTTTTATAATTTGGTAAACAGCTGTGGTAGGAATCATTTCAACTTGTTGACTAAGACTGCATTTTGAAGACAGTATTAGTACTTGCAAGATGGTAAAAGAACTTTGCCTGTATGCTGTACATATGTATAGATATCACAGTTTATTTATAGCTCACGTTATGAAAATTATTACATTTTTTTATATTTTAGCTATTAACTGGGGTAGGGAATATGTTATGCTGTATAAGACCCACTTTTTGAAGACAGTACCAGTACTTGCAAAATGGTAAACGAAGTGTAGCTGTGTGCTGTACACATGTACAGATATCACAAATTGTTTATGACTTAGGCCATGAAAATTATAATTTTCATTTTTTGGTAAATCATTTTGCTAGGGAACATATCAACATGCTGACTAAGACCACATTTTGAAAACAGTATTAGTACTTACAAAATAGGAAAAGTACTTTTTAGGACTAAGGTTATGAAAATTATGATATTGTTTCATGTTTTATTGAATGACTTAAACTAAGGAAAGATGTCAACGTGCTAATACCTCATTTTTAAGACAGTATTAGTCCTTACAATGTGGTAAAAGAAATGTGGCCTTGCGCTGTACACATGTACATATATCACAGTTTGTTTAGGGCTTATGTTATGTAAATTATGAATTTTTTTCATATTTTAGTAAATAACTATGCAAGGGAGCATGTCAATGTGCTAAGTAATACCTCATTTTGAAGACGGTATTAATAGTTCCAACACAGTAAAAGAACCGGCTCTGCATGCTGTATGCATATACATATATCAGAGTATGTTTAGGATTTGGGTTATGGAAATTATGATTTTTTCATAATTTGGTAAATAACTTTGCAAGGAAGCATGTCAGTGTGCCAAGTAATACCTCATTTTGAAGAGAGTATTAATAGTTCCAACATGGTCAAAGAACCATGTCTGTGTGTTGTACACATATACAGATATCAAAGTTTGTTTAGGATTTAGGCTATGAAAATCATGATTTATTTTCATATTTTGGTAAATAACTTTGCAAGGGAACATGTCAGTGTGCCAAGTAATACCTCACTTTGAAGACAGTATTACTCCTTACAATACGGTAAAAGAACTGTGGCTGTGTGCTGTACACATGTACAGATATCACAGTTTAAGTATTGTAGAATTATGAAAATTACACATTTCCAATACCTTTTATTATTATGCCCATATATTTGCATAGGAGCATAGTGATGACAGAAATGATGCATCATTTTGAAGCTGACATTGCGCCACACAACCTGTACACTGATATGTAGCCTCTGTTACAGGTGATGATATATTATGCTTTATTTATGAATTATGAAAAATATTGTATTAATCATAATTCTGTGAATATCTCTGTAAAGGAGCATCACACATTATGATTAAGGTATCATTTTAAAGCTGACATTCATACAAACAAATTAAATACAAAATGTATGGGTCTACATGGTACACTGACCAAGATATTGTGCTTTGTTTTTCCCAAAAGGTAAAAATATGCACAATAGCAGCATTCCTTGGCAAATATTTAATAATGACTTTGATATGCACTATCAACATTTACACTGTTGGAAAGGACAGTGTCTGCTGAACAACTTTCACATTTACATTTTTAGTCTACCTCTTATACTTAAAAAGTTATGAACATTTGTTTTTTTTGTAAGGTATTACAAATGGATTTTCTGAAAATTAGCTCAGGCTGCACTGTTGTTCCTGTGGTGGAAGTAAACAGCAGCATTTTCTGAGCTGCTCCGGAGTGAATGAGTTAAAGACTGACTTCCTCTCAGCCTCTCTACCTGGATACATAACAATTCCTTTCAGTCTCAGGCTGTCTTTGTCACCAAGAGGCAGCCTGAGCAAACATGAGAGGCTCCTCTCTAGTTCAAACAAGTAGCCTAATGAGCCATTTTTTTCTGAAGTTTCTACCTTCTGCAGAAGTGAAGAAGACTTGTAATAAGGCCTGCCTGTTTTACACCCTATATGGGGTAGACATTGTGCTGCTCTGTTTTGAAAATCACCCAGCAAGCAGAGTAAAGTAATTCCTTTTTTTTCCCAGGTCACCTCAGAACTCTGTACATGCATGGAGTCTCAGTTGTGGTTGCAGTAACAGTAAAATTAAATTTTGTAGGAAAAAAAGTAATTAAAAAAAAACGCACTTTTTTAACTGGAGGGGGTGTTGCTGTCCGGCAATTATACCAACAGCCAGTCCATTTTCCTTGCAAAGATGCATAAATCTGGTTAGGCATTAACTGGAGGGGAGTAAAGAATAGCTCATTATACAGTTATGTACTGTTATACAGCTTGGTTCTGAGATTAAAATTAACCTGCCTGTTCTCAGAGCAAGTCATTTTGGCAGAGTACATGTGACTATATTCCCTGCACTGAAGTACAAAGCAAAGATTTGCGTTTTCTTTTCTTTTGTCTCTAATATGAAGCACAGCCGCCAGGCTTGGCCTTAAGGATACACATCAACAACCTTATTTTAAAACTTCACATTACCATTATCCATCATACATTTTAGAGCATAAATCACGACCATCCTCCCCGTTCAGCCTTTCAGACATTTCGGTAATAACCACCCCTGTGTGACTAGCTAAACAGATTTTCCCTTCCTAGTAAATTAACTTCCTACAGCTAGGTCATTATCCTTAAAGCTATATACTCGCATACAATAATACTAACGCTATTTATGTTTTACATAAAGTATATATGTTAGACATGAACTAGCCAGGAAGACATCATATTAACAATGTGAATATCATCTTTTGAACTTAGCAATAGATGAAGAAGGCTTATTTGCATAATATGCTGATAAATACAAAAGAAAACTAAGCATATGAGACTTGGGAGACATAAATTTAAAGGTGAATATTTAATACAGCACACAGTGATTGAAACTATAGATTCATTTAAGGGCCTGGGTATGTGGGCAGATTCAGCTATGAGTTTTTCTAATCATATCAACCAATTGTTATAGAGCTACAGGTTGCATAAAAAGATTTATAAAGTCTAGGAAATCAGAAATGATGGAGTCATTGTTTGTTAGCTACATTAGACCCAAACTTGAATATGGAATAACAATATGGAAACCTTATAAGAAAACAAGCAGGAGTAAACTGGAAAGAGTACAGCAGAAATATACCAAGGGTATCCATGGATGTGAACATTTAAGTTATTATGAAAGACTAATGTTATAGATATCTAAGAAGAGATCTTATTCAGATATATAGGGCATTTAGATACAACTACCTCTGGGAATGTTTGGCGTTATCAAAAAGTACTAGAGAATCATTAAAACAACCTATGCAGAAGATTCTATAGGAATGAGAAGTGTACTATAATTGGTTTGCTGAGACAGCAGCTCATGATGGAACGGACTACCAAATTACATTAAAGCAAGTACTAGTTTAGATATTTTTAAGAACAGTCTGGACACTTTTATTATGGAAATAAATGTTTTGGTATATTGGCAGGCTAGATGGGCATTAATGCCCATGCTTGAAATATTTGTATTTATGTATGTATGTACATACATATATGGCTTCCTTAGAGTTTAATACGAAGAAGTCCCAAGTGCAGAATGAAAGCTAATTCTTCTAATGAAAAACATTTTCATAAAAATCTGAAAAAGCATAAAGTACAAAGTTATAGATAATGCCTTTAATAAGCACGTTTTACCTTATGCCTTTTTATCATCCATATACTGCAAAGGTTTCTATATTTTTAAGCTCATATGAACCTTGGCTCACTGCTTAGCTCCAGTTTCCATTCTGTTTCAGTATTAAAGGAAACTTGACACTAAGACTTGTATGTGTAATGTAGATCATAACCTTTAGTGCACGTCTTCCGAGTTAGTCTGATGTGCTTGTACTGACATCATACCTTCCAACCAGCAGTCGATGAAAAAAAGGAACAAAGGCCCGTGGAAAGCATGTTAATCCAACTACAAATAAGGACATCCCATTAGTATAAATGTTTAATCCCAGATAGCACACAACTCTCCCCACTTCCAGTAGGAATGTGGGATATTAATCAAAAATAAGTTTAAAAACAGAGAGAAACAAAAAACAGAGAAATATAAGCACATTGTCAGAGAGATAGTGTAACGTATGAAAACTTTAATGAGGTGTACAGCAAAATTTTACCATACAAGGCCATTAATTTTTGTTACAGAAAAAGACAGATGTAAGACGTGTGTGTCTTCTTTCTTTAAATTATTGTTGACACTAGTTGTCGGTCATGCAGTGTGGTTATCTGTGTACTGTACAACTTACAATTTAGGAAACTGAAGGGATAAATCAGGCTTGAAAATATGGACATGCCTCCAAAACCAGGGACATCCAGTTCAGGGGTGAATTGGACCTGAAAATATGAGCATTCCTCCAAAACAGGGACAGTTGAGAGGTCTGGCTGACAAATATACAACATCCAAAATTTTTATTAATGCAATCACTGCGTTTTAGTGTTTTAGTGTGATGTCAAGTTCTTGCTGAATGAACTTGTCTTTGCATAATCCAACTTTCTTACACTCGGAGCCACAACCACAGATAACTTCACAGAAGTAGACATATATCATTCCTTCAGAAGACACATGCAGTAAAAACAGCATACCAACGTCAACATCTATTACAGAATAAACACAATACTGAATACCAAAATGTTGACCGGCAATAAATAAATAAATGCATGCTTTTGCAGGCATCACATTTCCCTAAAATTCATACTCTTCCAAATCTGCACATCCTAATTTTGGGGATGTTCAGCTTCAGCAGTAAGGAAGTACTTCCCCTATTCGCATCAAAATTACAAAATCTTAATCTTTACTTAATCTAAACATATTGCACAGACAAACTGATTAAGTTAAAGTAGAAATACTCCCCTCACATCATACACAGGCTACACCATCACATCTTAACCTACCTACTTTATAGTTAGCAAACTCTAACGGCAAGTAACACAATACATTTAGTGCTATAAAACTGTAACAGTTGCTGTGTGCAAACTCATAACCATAGGGTCAGGGAGTCTGATTTCCAAAACGTTGAATCTTACTACACAGCCATTCAGTTAACAGGGATGCACTTCCTAACTACGACCAGCTATGAAATGGCATGGAACTGAGTGAAGGAATCAAACGTTCCCTGAAATGACTTCCCAGCACAGCACCGAGATACTTCCAGGAGAAAAATCACACGTTTCTTACTTACTGGGTTACGTTGGTAAGCTTCAACAGATGTTAACCTTAACAAAAGTGTAAAGCCCTGTGCTCTCAAATTTACAATGCTACACTATTTGTTTCAATGGGGAATGTTAACAGCTTCACCTGGGAAGAAAGCAAATGGACCTAATTACAGATGTCATGCAAAACTTTAGAAGCTGTCCCAAAGAACTGTGTATTAACCGCAACCTCAGTAGTTCATTTCTCCGAATGTAGAGATGATAAAATCAGCAAGCAAAGGAAAGTAGTATTGCTTGAAATGAATTCATCCTCAAGTCCTGGTGAGTACCTTCATGAGGTCACCCTGTTTTCAGAAAATCTCACCAAGAAGACACTGTTACATAGACTGCATTGTCATCTGCACTGATACATATAGCATACATCATGGACAGAAGTAGGTTCAAAATAGAAAAAACAGCTGGGTGCAGAAGTCCAAGGCAAAAAAAAGTGCTCAATCGTGGTATTTACACTGGTGCCAGGGCTGGAAAAAATGACAGTGTACAACCCTCAACACATGGAAACATTCCTACAATGGGGTCAGACCAGGCTCAAGGGAGGATGGTCCCCCTGTTGGAGAAGTAGTAGTCCACAAAAACTGACAGGCCAAAAGAGAGCCATAATGATGAGAGAATGGACTATTGAGAATAAAGAAGAAATGATGTACTGTCACTATTACGCAAAAAGCACAGCATTTCCAGACAGAAGATATTCAAAAAGGTTAAGAAAGAAATTAGAGGAAAGAAAAATACTTGCAGAAGAAAAACTGTGAAAAGCTTCAAATGCAAATTTGTGTTCAGTAATACAACCAGTCCACAAAAAGCATTATACAGACCAAGAAAGAAGTGACAGAGGAAGTGCAAAATTACAAAGAACCTAGAGATTTTTGAAACGTATAAGAAAGAAACATGGACATGAGAAAGAAAGAGATATGTGAAAAAGTGCAATATTTAAGCAAAGGAGAAAGCCACACTAATCAATACAAAAAAGCAGTTCCAAAGATATTTGGAAAGAAATATAAGAAAAGGCACTTGTTCCAAGGTGATGCAAATAGGTTGCAGCAAGGCTGACCCTATCAATGAAAAGTCTTATCCGCCACTTTGGGATTGAGCCACCACTCGTGAGGCAGAAAGTACAGTTGTGTACACTTAGCATAAATGTAGATGTTCAAGTGTATTCACTGTTGCAGTCATCACACTTGGGTTACCTGCCAACAGGTAGCCCTCAGTCGACCCGAATACCAGAGACTTAGTATTTCTGCGTCAGTTGCTGTCACTTCAGGACTGATGTCAGGTCGTCAGGGGTATAAAAACAGGCAGCCGACACCATTACATCAGTTTTTCTTGCCCCAAATGTCAGGAGCCCCCAAAAAGGGAGCCAAGTTATGGTGGAAAAAACACCACCAGTAAAAAGTAAATACCACTAGCCCTGTAAGGGGTGAGTAAGAGAAATAGAGAAAGGGAGAGAGAGTGACAGACAGAGAGAGAGAGAGAGAGAGACAAGGGGGCTGGAGGGTGGGAAACCAGGACTGCAACAGTGAATACACTCGAACATCTACATTTATGGTAAGTGTACACAACTGTACTATGTTCTTTGTGTTTCACTGTTGAAGTCATCACACTTGGGTTGATTCCCAAAGCTGAAGAATGGGTGGAGGCAGTCAAGAAGAGTTGGGGGCTGGCTAGTATGCCCTGCAGGACTGGTGTTGCAAAACCCGCCCTGGATTTGGAAAACATAGGCAGGTGGGTAATGCTTGGTGAAGGTGTGAACAGAACTCCAAGTAGCAGCTTCCAGAATGACCCTGATAGGGACTCCCCTGAGGAATGCTGTAGAGGTTGAAGTTGCCCTAGTGGAATGTGTTCTGGCCCCCAGAGGGGGTGGTTTCCCATGGTGTTTGTAACAGAAATGGATACAGTGCGCTATCCATTTGCAGATGGTTTGTTTTGATATGGCCTTGCCCTTTGCCCCTGGTGCAAAGCTGACTAGTAACTGGTCAGATTTGACCAGATCAAAAGGAACTGCCAAAATTACTAAGAATTCTCCTCAAAAGTCAGCAGAAAAACGGATGGAAGCACTCGCCACTCCAGAGACCAGTCAACGACACCAGGATATATTACAGTCTTTTATTGAACGTCAAACACTCCAAAACCATGAACGCTTTAGTAAAATAACACACTGCGTTTTCGTCACACATAGACTTCATCAGATACCCCAATGCATCCATTATAATGTCAATTTATAGTCTTACCAACAAGATAATTAGTTTTCTAATTATATCTAATCAACATTTAAAGCAGAAATTCAAAGTAATTCATATCCACAGCCATGCTTTTTCATTAAATACATATTGCACTTAGAATTATAATAAACAGAAGAGATGAAAGTATTTATAGTTGTTTAAAATGTCATGTTTCAATAAATAGGTTAATAAATATACATGTATAAATATTCCAATAAATATATATCACAATATAACACATGTTATATAAAAACCTTTTTTAAAAATACATTTTTAAAAAAATACATTTTTAAAACATGTAGGGGAACATTCATTAATAATAAAATACTATTATAAGTGCATTATGAATTCATAAATATGTTTTTGAGATGTTTTAAAAGGTTTTAAAATGTTTTAAAAAGTTTTAAAATGCAGTCTAGATCTATGGGGAGTTGTAATGGGGACCTCTAGTGGCAAAGCCAAATATATATTTTTTCTTATAATTTGGCTGCTCTTAATTTTAATAAGGGAAGTATAGAGATGTTATCATTTAACCCAGGCCATTTGTCCGCATTTAATGCCACCTGCCACCATAGCTCTCTATATTCTATCCTGGTCTCCCAGGGGCCCCCTCTAATATCTATTGGTATGTGTTCTACAATTAAAAATTTAAATTTATATTCTTTACAAAATTTACTATGCTTATATAAAGCATTACTCTCTTTCTTTACCGAAATCTCATATATATGTTCATAAATCCGTTTTTTTAGGGCTCTTTCAGATTTACCAATGTAAAAAGAACCGCATTTTTCACAATAAGCAAGGTATACTATGCCTTTTGTATCACAATTGAAATATTCTGTACTATATACCTTTCTATTTCTACTTTGGATATAATACCCCTCCCCATTAGATACATAACTACATTGGGCACAATGACCACACTTGTAAGTGCCCTTCTTATTATTGTTTCTATTGGAAGACACCTTCCTATTCTCCAAAATGTTGCCCATATTCCTTGAATTCCTATAGATAATTTTCTTAGGAATATTTGATATATTTTCTATATCGGAAAGTGCCACAAATTTCTCCCATTCTTTAAAAAATATTTTACTTATTCCACTATTTATATTATTATATTCCAATACTAATGCTTGGGAATAACCATCAGAACTATTACTATTAATACTAATTTGTCCTGTATTAATAATAGGATTAGTTGCCGCTCCACCTTCTTGTCCTTTGTATATAGGTTGAAATCTACCTTTCCTTCCTTCCCTCACTTCCATTTTTATTTTTTCAACAAATTCTTTGGGGTAGCCTCTCTCCCAAAACATTTTTTCTAAAAAATCACATTCGATTTTAAAATCCTGTTCCAAACTTGTCATGCGGCTACCCCTTACAAATTGCCCTTTAACAATACTTTTCTTACAATGTTTTGGGTGTGCACTAGTATAATGTAGGAAGGAATTACAATACGTAGGTTTCCTATATACTTTAGATTCATAATGTCCTTCCCCTTTATAAAATTCAATGTCTAAATATATTAAACTATACTCTGACACATGATGTGTAAAACTTAAGAAACTAGTGGTAGAGTTTAAATATTCCATGAATTCAGACAATCTGTCTCTTCCAGCAGTCCAGAGGATAACAATATCGTCCAAAAATCTCCTATACATTGTCCAACATTCATTATAAATGGAGTTGAGGACATATTTTTCTTCCCAAAATGCTAAAATAAGATTAGCATATGTGGGGGCACAAGCTGCCCCCATGGCTACCCCTTGGATCTGCTGGAAGAATTCGCCTTTAAAATAAATAAAATTATTACTTAAAACCAAATCCATGAGCCAAAGACATGCTAACTTGTCATTCCTACCCATATGTCCATAATCAAACACTATTTCCTCCAGTATAGTTTTTCCTTCATCATGAGGTATGGAGGAAAAGAGATCAACTATATCGATGGTTAAGAACAAGATATTATCTTGCCATCCACAGTTATTTAAATCATTTAATAACTCCCACGAATCTTTTAAGATATTAGGCCTTCCCATCCATATAGGCTTTAGCTTCTTATCCACATATTTAGCCAAGGTCTCAGTTTTAGAGCCTTCAGCTGACACTATGGGTCTCAATGGGGGGTCCATAGGGTTTTTATGGATTTTAGGTATCCCAAAGATCACCGGAACCTTTGGTTTATCCACCTTTAAAAATCCATAACTACTAGGACTTATTAATCCTTCTTGTACCATATCATGTAAAGCCGTATCTATTCTATGATAGGCTATGTTGATCTCGTTTCTAGACACAGTCCTATACCTATTCTCATCCCATAAATGTGTATACATTTTACTGTCGTAAAGGATGCAGTCCATAAATATAATCCCCCCACCCTTATCAGGCTTCATTATTCTTATTTCTTTGTTATTCTTGATCTCATATAATAAATCCTTTTCTTTTTTAGTTAGATTGTTATAAAGTTTTTTCGAATTACACATCCCTCTTATTTCTTTTTCAACCACTTTTTCTAAATTTTTTATCTGTGGGTGTAATGGTGGATTGTATGTACTTTTTCTCCTCAAAGCTTCACTATCCCCACCATTCCTTATATTGTTTGTACTTGGCCACATCACTTTGAAGTTTACTTTTCTCAGAAATAGTTTTATATCTAAAAGGCTTTTAGCCATATCTCCATAGTTGTTCGGTATGAATTTCAAACCCTTAGAAAAAAGAGTAAAATGCTCCTTTTCCACATTTACACTACTAAAATTGTAAATACTAAAATTATTCCTGATGAGACGAACCTTATCAATAGGTCCGTTTTCACCATCTATCGGGAGGTCCGGGTCAGGGTTCAATAAAATTTCCCCCTCCCCCTTCTGCCTCCCCTCCACTGAAAATTCACATTCTGTGGTCCCTGTTTATTAATTAAACGTTCGGACCTCCGTAAAGGAGGGAAGGCTTCATCATATTCCTTGTCATTCTCACCATAATTTTCATCTCCCCTATTATATCCCATAGCCTCCACCTCCTCTGTCTCATTACTAATCTCAACATATGTATTTCCATAATTTTTATATGGCCCCTGAGGTTTGGGATAACTATTGTGGGTATTGTATTCATGTATATCTCTTTCCAATTTTTTGATTTTTCTCTGAATGAGGTCATTGCACCTCTGTTCAACACTCTTCCTAATATTAAAATATTTACATTTTTCTTCATGCACACTAAACATTAAGTCCCTATGGATGCATTGGTCCAACTGTTCAATATCTTTTTGTATACCGTCCAGTATTCTCACATTTTCTTTAATAATTAATTTAAGCATATCTAAACCACATTTATTAAAAATACTAATCAATTCTTTATGATAATTAGAGCCAGCCATAACATTATTGGGAAATTTAAAGACCCTCAGGCCTTTGGGTACAATTTCTTTCCCAATACATTCATTTAGATACTCATTTTCAATGATCAATGCTCTATATTTGTACATTAAATTATTCAGATTATTCAACTTTTGTTTATATGTCCCATTCACAAAATTAAGTCCATTGTTGTTATTTCCATAAAAATTAATATTGGGCTTGGAGCGTAACCAATCAAGATTGTCTATGGTTACATTATTAGCTCCCAAATGGCTCACAGTACCTGTTAAATTAACGTTGTCGTCGTTGCTATTACTTCCTACATCTCTTTCCTGTTGTTCCGTATTGTCATCACCGAACAAACAGGGTGTATTCGAGGGATGAAACGTGTTATCCACTCCAGGGTCGCCGATCCTATTCCTTAGGCCAATAAGCTCTCCCTGCTCTCGTCCCCCTCCATGGTCACGATTGTTGAAACAACGATGTGTACCAGTACCCTGTGAGCCGTTTTTTCCTTCCAACAAAGCCAGGCTGAGGGGCGTTAGAATATTTATAAGTTCGGTAAGCTGTCCTATCAGCTTACGCGTACTGCCCACGTCATCGGTGCCACGCATCTCCGCTGTGGAAGAACAATCCATCTCGCTCCCAAATAACCAGTAACCAGAAAAAAGGAACTGCCAAAATTACTAAGAATTCTCCTCAAAAGTCAGCAGAAAAACGGATGGAAGCACTCGCCACTCCAGAGACCAGTCTATGACACCAAGATATATTACGGTCTTTTATTGAACGTCAAACACTCCAAAACCATGAACGCTTTAGTAAAATAACACACTGCGTTTTCGTCACACATAGACTTCATCAGATACCCCAATGCATCCATTATATTGTCATTTTATAGTCTTACTAACAAGATAATTAGTGTTCTAATTATATCTAATCAACATTTAAAGCAGAAATTCAAAGTAATTCATATCCACAGCCATGCTTTTTCATTAAATACATATTGCACTTAGAATTATAATAAACAGAAGAGATGAAAGTATTTATAGTTGTTTAAAATGTCATGTTTCAATAAATAGGTTAATAAATATATATGTATAAATATTCCAATAAATATATATCACAATATAACACATATTATGTAAAAACCCTTTTTAAAAATACATTTTTAAAAAATACATTTTTAAAAACATTTAGGGGAACATTCATTAATAATAAAATACTATTATGAGTGCATTATGAATTCATAAATATGTTTTTAAGATCAGATTTCCTGAAGGGCTTAGTCCTATCAAGACAGAATCTGAGCTGTCTGTGCACTTCTAAAGAGTGCAGGATCCGTTCCCCCTTATTTTGAAAATTACGGAAAAAGGTGGGCAAATGGATAGATTGGTTGAGAGCCACATTGGATACCATTTTAGGCATAAAGGTAGGGTTAGTCCTCAGGAAGACGCTGTCAGCATGAAAAATAATGAAGGGTTCCACAGCCATAAGTGCTTGCAGCTCAGATACTCTTCTAGCTGAGGTGATGGCCAAAAGCAATGCTGTTTTCCAAGAGAGCAATTTTACCTCTGCTGATGATGCAGGCTCAAAGGGGGGGTAGCGTGAGCTTTTCCAGCACAAAGTTAAGGTCCCAAGCAGGGGTGGGAGCTCTTCTTGGTGGCCTTAAGTTGTTAGCCCTTCTCAGGAACTGTTTGCTGAAAGGGTGAGAGAAGAGAGGTGGTTCAGTGCTGTAATGAGCAGAGATGGCAGAGGCATGGATCTTAAATGGAAGATGACAGGCCTCTGTGGAGTAGGTCTGCTAGGTAATCCAGGATGAGAGGTAAGGAGGGCTGTACTGTATCCACTCCTTTACAATGAATCCAGGAACAGCACCTTTTCCACTTAGCATAGGATTTCCTTGTACTGGATCTTCTGGCTTCACGAATGACATCCAGCACCTGGTTGCTTAAGCTGGCTACTGGAGGAGAATTCAAGGAATAAACTAAAGAAAAATAAACGAACTTCTCCGAATCCACAAAGAAGCCAGCAATCACCTAAGTCCAACAAATAAAAGACAAAATGTGCAGACGAACGTAATTTATTAAAGACTTCTTGAAGTGCGAAAGATTACATACACTTTTCGTCAGGGCTCCTACCCCAACTTCCTCAGAAAAAACACTAACCAACAGTTAAATTACGCTATATATATCAATTACTCCAATTAACCTATTAGATATATTTATTGGGCATTGTTTATCAGTGTAGGACGTAGTACATAAGAAATGCATAGAGAATTTTGGATAACATTGTTTTTCTTAGTTTCACAATGTTGTTATACATATTCATATACCTTATATGCATATCATATATATATGAACATATTTATATTTGTAATATAGGTATTGTTCACTACGTATATACACATACAGATTTGATTTTGAGAAAATATTAAGTTTATATATTGTTTATACATAAATTACATATTAATTATACATACACATTTAGGTTATTAGATTTTTAAGATCGAATTTATTAATGAAGTCTATGTTACTTTAAAAGTTTGAAAATTTTATCTAATAGGTTAATTGGAGTAATTGATATATATAGCGTAATTTAACTGTTGGTTAGTGTTTTTTCTGAGGAAGTTGGGGTAGGAGCCCTGACGAAAAGTGTATGTAATCTTTCGCACTTCAAGAAGTCTTTAATAAATTACGTTCATCTGCACATTTTGCCTTTTATTTGTTGGACTTAGGTGATTGCTGGCTTCTTTGTGGATTCGGAGGAATTCAAGGAATAAGCCAGGTTGCAAGGTTCGGGGTTTGCAGTTGCGGATGCAAGATCTGTCCCTCCTGCTGAGTGAGGAGGGTTGGGATCCGGGGTAGGTGCCATGGTGCACCGGTGGCAGACTGCGCAGTAGTGGGTACCAGTGTTGGCATGACCAGTCTGTGGCAATCAGGATTGCCCTTGGTCATTCCTGTCTTATCTTGAGTACTACTCTTGTTAGAAGAGGCAGAGGGGGAAATGCATAGACTGAGAGGTTTACCCACTAGAAGGATAGGGCATCCACTTTCCAGGCCTTGCTGTGAGGTACCCTGGTGCAGAATTTGCTGAGCTGGTGATTGTAGGGGGAGGCAAATAGGTCCACCATCGGGGTACCACATTTCTGGGTTAGAAGGCTGAAAGTGTTGAGGTCAAATTGCCACTCATGTGGGTCTAGGAGATTTCTCCTTAAGTCGTCTGCCAGGGAGTTTTGTTTGCCTGGCTGGAATTGAGCTGGCAGGTGAATATACATGGCCAAGGCCGTGTTTCACAGGGTCATAGCTAGCCTGCAGAGTGGGTAAGAGTGGGTTCTCCCCTGCTTGTTGATGTACCAAATCACTGTGGTGTTGTCGGTTTTTATTAGAAGGGGCCCTAGTGAGAGTAGGGATCTGAAAGCTGTCAGAGCATGCTGAACAGCAAGCATCTCTGTTTGGTCGATGTGCAGATGAATCTGTTTTGGGCTCCAGTGGCCTTGAATGCACCTGCCGTCCAGATGTGCCCCCCAGGCATAGTCTGATGCATCTGTGGTTAGGGTCTGGGCAGCGTGGGGTTGTGTAAAGGGAAGTCCCTTGTTGTGGTTACATGCTGCTGCCCGCCAAAGAAACTCTGTCCTAAGACATGGTATGATAGTTTCCAGGTCCTGAGAATGCTGGCACCAAAGACTTTTCAAGTACCATTAAAGTTTTCTCATATGCAGTCTGGGATATGGAATTATGGAATTAGCAGAATGCAGGAGGCCACGAACCCTAGAGCCTGCAGGATTTTCCTTATGGATAGTTGGGTTCTGGTGGCCATTTGATTGAAGTGGGCTGTCAGATAGGCTTATTTTTCTGAAGTAAGGAATGTCATCTGGGATACTGTGTCCAAGCTTGCTCCCAGGAATACAATCTTTAATTAATAACCTCATGCATATCAAACTAGCCCTAAGTGGAGACATCCACCCCAACCCTGGCCCTACCATCTCCAACCCCAATCCTCATAATCAGACTAGAAACCACAACTTCTCCCATATTACAGCCAGTAGAAAGCCAAGTGACTTCCTTCTACTAAGCCTAAATATTAGAAGTATATCCAACAAAGTCCATGAACTCCATGTCACCACAGACTTGTACTCCCCAGATGCAGTCATCCTGACAGAAACCTGACAGAAACCTGGCTAAAACCTCACATTACCAGTGAGCAAATACTCCCTACAGGTTATGGCATACTAAGAGTAGACCGGCTAAACAAGAAAGGAGGCGGTGTAGCTATAATATTTAAACAGCATCTAAACATCCAGATCTTAAAATCATCAGCTCCAGAAATAGGCAATGAAGAAATAATATATACCAACCTCAAAATAAAACAAAACAAAACCATCAACATAACTGGATGCTACTTTCCACCTGGCCAAAACATCCCTCCACTAGAAAACCTCCTCAGCTGGTCTACGCACCATCTCCCCCAAGAAACTATCATTTTAGGTGATTTCAATATTGACTGGCAATCCTGTTCTGGCAACCATCCAACCCATCATGTAAACTTTCATGGCTTCACCTAACTAGTCCAGTCACCAACAACGATAAATAAAAACTCCAGCAAGCACACTACCCTGGATTGGATACTAGTCAGTAAGAGCCCCCAGCCATATATAACAGGCTGCTTATCAGATAGCCTCAGTGATCACTCCCCAACATTCCTACTCAAAAAATACCTATACCAAGCTAAACCTGTCATCTACCATCAAATACGTAAAAAACAAAACTTTAATCCACTCATATTCATCTCAACCCTCAAAGAATGTAACTGGCATCCTCTAAAGTACCTCAGTCTTGATGACGCAGTTGAATTTTTTAATACTACCTTCCTGAGCATCCTTAATTACCATGCTCCCATAAGACTTTCCAGAATCAAAGCACAACCCTCCCCATGGCTACAGAAAACCACTAAGTCAGAAATGAAAAACAGGGATAAAGCCTGGGAGCACTGGCGCAAAACCAAAATCCCCTCAACTAGACAGAAATTCCTAGAACTACGCAATAGAGTCAAAAAGCTAATAAACAGGACAAATTCCAATACCACCAGTCTGCCCTAGACTCCTCCCAACACAGCCCCAAACAATTCTGGTCCTCCATAAACTCCATCCTCCACCCAGGTAAAGTCAGTACCCCTCCTCCTAACATCCCTCACTCCTCAGAAAATATTGCTACCTCATTCAACACACACTTCACACAACCCATACTATAACTAGCTAAACAACACAACCCCCCCTCCCTTCCATCCCACACCTTCAACTAGTAATCTCCCCACTGCCTTCTCTTTTTCTCCTGTACCTAACTCCAACATAAAAAAACTCTTAACTAAACTTAAGCCCACCAAATTAGCAGCAGACAACCTCCTAAGTGAATACCTCAAATCGCAGCTGATGCTCTGGCCTACCCAGTATCCATCTTGATTAACCGATCTCTGTCAGAAAGTTACGTTCCCACACTGTGGAAAGTATCACATATAATTCCCCTCCACAAAGGTGGACACTCCACAGAACTAACCAATTACCGCCCCATAGCTATTCTCTCTCCACTCTCCAAAATACTAGAGAGATGCATACACTCTCAGGTCTCAGACTACCTCCTTACTAACAACCTCCTTTCCAATACTCAGCATAATTTCTGACCAAACCATAGCACCACCACTGCCTTACTCTCCTTTACTAACATTATCCTTCAGCATAAAAACAATGGCTATCTCTCCTCTGCTATTTTCCTAGACCTATCTAAAGCATTTGACATGGTCCCACACAAACAACTTATCTCTGTCCTCAATAACCTATCCATCTCACAATCAGTCACCAACTGGTTTCAGAGTTACCTGTCTGACCGCCAACAACTCATTGTATGGCAGAATGACATATCTCCCCAACTACCTGTCTCCATAGGGGTTCCCCAAGGATCCATCCTTGGACCCTTACTCTTCTCTGTTTTCACCAATAATCTAGCCTCTGCCACCAAACATGGCAGACTCATACAATACGCAGATGACTCAACCATCATCTGCTCAGCCCAGTCCCTACCCAAACTACAAAAAGTCACACAGGAAGCCTTTTCCTCTGTTGAAACTTGGTTATCCGATGCCCAATTAATACTCAACCCAAACAAAACTAAACTACTCATCTTCCAACCCACCAAACATACACAAAAACAACTCTCACTTCACATCTAACATCACAGCAAAAGACAACACCACTATATACCCAACTGAACACACCAAATTACTAGGACTGGAAATAGACAATAAACTAAAATTTGACATTCACATATCCATGACCATAAAAAAAGTCCACAAAAAACTAGGAGCGTTCTACAGAAATAAGCAACTTCCCACCAAAGCAGCAAAGATTTCAATAGCAAATTCTCACCTCATCTTCACCCTACTTTATGCCTCCCCAATATATACCAACCTAAGGCAATGTGATCTAAACAAGCTAGAGACCTGCTACAACATAATCGCCAAATTTGCCACAGGGGCATCTACCGTAGTCACCACTGTCTCACTTGCTGAACTGGGCTGGCTTGAACTCCCTCACCTCCTTCAATGGTATCAACTCTCACTCGCCCACAAACTAGTAAACCATCCACTAAATGTCCCATCCCTCCAAAATCTACTCCAACCCTATCGCACCACCAGACCACTAAGATCCAGCAACAAAAATCACTTGCAGATCACTAAAGCCAATAACTCTGCTGGTGAAGCACTATTCTCTTGCACCATAGCCAAATTATGGAACTCCCTCCCACCCACAATTACCTCTATACCATCATGCACCCACTTCAAAACTTTACTAAAAGTGCACCTAAAAACATGCTGGCTATGCCCTTGCAACTCCCACTCTAATATCACCCAACCACTACCTTTCTTTCCACTTCACTAACTACCTTGATTATAGCAAGCTCAGATGCTCATAAGCCTAGTACTTATTATACAGCAGGAACTTCTTATTGTAACATTTGTTAATGCCTTATGTACTTCACAGATAAAGATTCTAGTTGTCTACTGATGTACTATGTTCTTCATCTGTAAATATGTTGTAAGTAATTGCTATGTAAATTGTTAATCGCTATGTAATCCAATGTAACTACTGTCTGTTTATTTTAACTGTGGAGCTTTTCTTCCTGGGCTTCCGCTGAAAATGGACCTACATCCAGTCGGACACTCTCGGTCAACAAATATAAATAAATAAATTAATAAATCTTTTGACTGGGGACTAGTTTTGATTTCTTTTCGTTGATAGTGTACCCCATGGAGGTTAAAAGGTCCTTTACAAATGTCAGGTGCTGCATCAGCTTTTCCTGACTGTCTGCCTGAATCTGACAATCGTCCAAGTAAGGGTATATTTGAATCTTTCTCTATCTGCAATAGGCAATGGCTGGAGCCAGGCATTTTGTGAAGACTTTGGGAGCAGTGGATAAGCCAAAGGGAAGTGCAGAGAACTGATAATGCATAAATCCTGCCCTGAAACGTAGACATTTCCTGCATGAGTCCCTGATAGGGATGTGCAGTAAGGATTCCTTTAGGTCTAGGGGGGCTAACTAGGCATCTTTGGGCAGCATAGGGAGAAGCTGCTGTAGGGTGAGCATTTTGAATTTTGGTACCACCAGGAAGGTGTTTAGAATGGATAGATCTAAGACTGGGCACGAGGTGCCCTCTTTTCTGGGTACCAGGAAAAGTCTGGAATAAAACCTTGGCCTATCTGTTCTGCAGGAACAGGCTGAATTACCCTTATGGACAGCAGGGATTGAACTTGGTTTTGTGCCTCTGCACACTGGTTTGGAGGAAGGTCTGGGAACCCTTTTGGGGTTGGCAGCGTGTGGAAATAAAATTTGCACCCCTGGGATACTATGTTGAGGACCCATCGAGCGTTGGTGATGGAGATCCAGTTTGCTGCATAATTGGCAAGTTTTCCTCCTAGGGGCACGAGCAATTGGGCAGAGGTGAGGAGTGGAGTTGAGAAGTCATTGTGAATTCTTTCCATAAAGGGGTGGCTTAGCACTCCCTGTTTTAGAAGTGGAGCTACTCCATTGTTTAGATCTCTGCATACCCTGAGACTGTAATCTGGGGGTGGGGTCTGTTTCCCTTGGGTCTAGTTTGAGATGGCCTTGAGGGGGCTGGAAAGGACCAATGTTTCCAGGGGCAATGCCTAGTGAATCTTGGAGGCTGCACTTGCAAAAAAAATCTTTGACTGTCTGCATAGACTTGGCCTTTTCTTCCATCTTTTTTTAAAACCTCTAATGCTTTGGTGCCAAACAGATTGCCCTTGTTCAAAGGAGCATCCAGTAATTTTGATTTGACATAGTTTGACAAGGACTGCTCCTTAAGCCAAGCGTACCTTCTAAGTACAGAATCTGTGACTGCTGCCCTGCAAGATGCTTCTAGGGCGTCAAACTCACATTGCAGAGTATGCTTGCTGACTTGGCTTGCAGAATGCGTAAGCCCCTGTAATTCTTTATTTTCTGCACAGTCAGGAAAGGTAGATAATTTTTGCTTAATAAGTTTCATGGTATGTTGCTGGTACTTCAGCATGTGGAACTGGCAATTCAATGCTCCAATGGCAAGAGTTGCAGAGATGTATACTTTTTTACCCCATCTGTCTAAAGCTCAGGAATGGGTGGGATTCCTAGCTGTAGTTGCTTTAATTCCTTTAGGCCATTGGGAGATTACCTCTGGGTCAGCAGTAAGATTTTTGAAAATAAATTTGAGAGAGTCAGGGACTCTATAATACCTGTCTAGTTTCCTTGGAGCAGGGGTTAAAGTATCAAGAGTTAGACTGGATTCCATAAAGACATCATTTACAACATCCAGAACAGGAGGGATAGCTAAGGGTCTGTGCTGTGGTAAATTAAAAAACTCCCTGAATCTCTTTTTGGACTGAGGATAATCCTGGCATCCTCAGTGGAACTGCTCTCTCAAATTATGCAGGGTTTCACCAAAAGTAAAATCCTCTGGACAGGAAACAGAAGGAATGGATTCCTCTGCATCTGAATCCTCATAGGCAGATAAAGGCATGTCTTCATATTCAGAAACCTCAGAGTCGTCAGACTCTTGATCAGTTAAAGCTGCTGAGGACAGGTCTCTCTTTCTCTTAGCAGGGGAAGGCTGGCTTCCCCTAATCAGCATAATCAGGTCTTCTGCCATTTTAAGCATTTGAGATTGTAGCAAGGAAGCAGGCGCTTGAGTCTGGGTCGACATTTTTTTAGACGTAGCTCGTACTCTTGGCCTTAGAAACCCGGTAGTTTTAGAAAGAACTGAAGACGCAAAAGAAGTCGTCGGTTTGTGTCGAATATTGGTAATGCAAAGAACTTCCTAGGAAGCCGGTGCCTGCACAGTGGCTCTGGACCCATCCAAGGAAGAGACATCCACAGGTTCTGTAGTCAAAGAAGAGTCTCGTGGCATACCGGACTCCAAATGGGTCTTGGTAGTGGCCTGCGAATCCATCGAAGTGGGCATCAGGGGCTGCGAAAGTGCATCAGAGTACCAGCGAACTGGCAACTAGCTTAACGGAAGTGTCGTCGGCAGTTTTGGACCTGTGCGGTCTGTCTCTGTCTTTATCCTTACATTTTTTCAGCAGATCAGGAGACAGATGGCTTACAGAAGCCATTTTGAAATACGGAGATCGAGAATGAAAATATTTAGCTACAATAAGGACCCAATGACGAATAGTGTGCGCATTGAACAAAGCACAAAACTGACAGCGAAGTACATCATGGTCTGGGCCTAAACAGGTGAAGCAGTAAGAATGGAAATTTCGGTCTGGTATTTGCTTTCCATAGGCGAGACAATTGTTAACTTTTTCTGACATAGGTTAGAGCAAGAAAAAAGGATCTCCAATGGGGTACTTAGCTTTAGAAGACTTCAGGAGGATTCAATTCGGAAACAATAACTCAGGTAACAGCCAACCGGCACCCCTGCGAACTGCTTCTGCTTCAGGCTCCTCAGCAAGAAAGACTGATGTAATGGCGACGGCTGCCTGTTTTTATACCCCTGACGACCTGACATCAGTCCTGAAGTGACAGCAACCGACGCAGAAATACTAAATCTCTGGTATTGGGCAGACTGAGGGCTACCTGCTGGCAGATAACCCAAGTGTGATGACTGCAACAGTGAAACATGAAGAACATATATGCATCTGCTCAGTTTATCTGCTATCACATTGGAACTCCCTGGAATATGTGTTGCCATCAGAAAGTGGTTGTAAGAGATCATCCATTGCCAGACTCTGAGAGCTTTTCGACAGAGGGTAAGACTTGGTTCCTCCCCTGCTTGCTGATGTACCAAACTACCGACATATTGTCTTTATGAAATGCAATCACTCCTGAATGAACAGTCTGAAAGGCCTGCAACATTAGAAGCACTGTCCTTATCTCCAAGACATTGATATACAAATTGGCCTCTATGGGGAACCAAGTGCCTTGGACAGTTTTGCCCAGATAATGTATCCCCACCTCATCTGGGAGGTGTCTGTGGGCAATATGGTTTGGGGTTGAGATGAGGACAGAAGGTAGCCCAAGAAAATTTCATATGAATGAATCCACCAGGCTTGGGCTTTCCTGCTATGGTTGGTGATCAAGATCCGATCCGACACTGGTTGTTGCAGTATGGACCATTGGGATGCTAGAAGCCACTGAAGAATTCTCATGTGAAATCTTGCCAAGGGAACTAATGTTACGGCCGTCACCATCGACCCTAGGGCTTGTAAGACTAATCATGCTGTTACTCTGTTGCTTCTGGCAATTATCTTCACTTGCATCCTGATTTTCTGCAATCTTAGATAAGGAAGGGAAGCTATGCAGGAATCGGTATTTAGTAGTTCCCATGCACTCTAAAGTTTGGGCAGGAGTCAGCTGAAATTCTTTGTAATTTACAGAGATCCCTAGGTTGGTAGAGGTTTGGAGGATATAGTCTCTTGCTTGTTCAAGAAAATGCCTGGTGGGTAATGAGCCAGTTGTCTAAGTATGGAAACATCTGGAACCCCTGCAGTCTCAAGCGAGCTGCAACTACTGCCTTGCATTTACACTCCTGGGGCTGTAGTGAGGCCAAAAGGGCAGAGCTCTGAACTAATAATGGCTGGCTCTCAGATGAAAGTGGAAAAACCTTCTGGAGTGCTTGTCCATGTTATGCGGTAATACACATACTGAAGATCTACTGAACACATCCATTCATCTTTCCCTAAAAACGGGAGAATAGAATGAACCTTGACCATTCAGAATTTCATCTGTCGCTCGGACTTGTTCAAGACAGTTAGATCCAAAATTGGTCTCCAGTCCCCTGTCTTTTTTGTCACTAAAAAGAACCTTGAGTAAACTCCGGACTGTATCTGGTCTTGTGGGACTTCTTGGATAACTCATTTTCCTAGCAGTTTTTGAATTTCTAATACTGCTGGTTCGCTCTGACTGGGTAGAATATCTGGGATTTTGTTGGAGTTGTGGGGGGTAGTGTATCTCTTGGTTTTGATATTCTGCACTGGAGCATCCAAAGTTAACTGAAGTCAAGTGTGTTGGTGCAAGGATAAATGCTCTCCAACTGCTTCCAAACAACAGCAATTGGGCCTCCCTGCCAGGAATGCTGACAGGGTTTCCCAGAAAATGCGTCCAAGGAAGCCTGATTTTGCAGGCCGAGTGGAGAATTTCATCTTCCATTAAAGGTCCCCCTCTGCCCTGGGGGAGCCACAGCCATGTGTGTCCTGGAAAGATCTTTGGGACTTTTTGAACCACATTTTCCTGCTCCTCTGAATCCCAGAATATGACCATTGTGAAGCAAAAAAACAGACGCCCACTGCAGAAAGGTTCTTTCCATCTTTTTCACACCTGGAAAAAGTTTCTCAAAATTTAGGGCCAAAATGTGACAATCCACCAAAGGTGGCATTGATGAATGAAAACTTGAATGGCTCCACAAATTCACACAAGAGCATCCAGGCGTGTCTCCTTATGCCTACACCCGATCCCACTGCTCTAGTCATCCCTTCAGCTGCATGTGCTATGAGCCTCATGGACGAGTTTGAAATGGACTCTAGGGTGGCCAACTGAGAAGCAATCTTATCTTGGACTTCATCAGATACAGCTCCTGTCAGGGTATCTGATAACTCTTTAATCAGATTACCTTGAAACTTGGGTGAAGTATGCCATAAAGTTCAAAGACCGTAAGGCAAAGGTCGAGGAAGCATAAACTCGCTTGCCAAACCTATCTATCATCTGAGACTCTCTGTTAGGAAGATAAATAGTGGAACTTTTGTCTGCTAATTCCTTTTTTGTGGCTGCTGCTACCACCATGGCAGCTACTGCCAATCCCTTTGCTCAAAACTGATGATCCTCAGGAGCAGTTAGAATTTTGTCTGGTCTCTTGGGGATTGGTTCTACTGTGTTAGGAACCTTCCATGCCCATTGTGAGATCAAGTGAGCTCGTCAGCGGGCGGAGGTACCCAAGAGGTAGATGGCTGAGCACCGAAAGCTTGCAGGTACACGGATTTCTCCAGGGAGGGTTCTTGGGACATCCGGCCACCCCTCTGCCTAAGGATTTCAAGGATGTCTCCAAAGGAGACGTCTTCTGGAAGTGACCAAGGGGGACCTTCCCCTTCATCATAATCTGTGTCCTCTGTGATGGATTCCTCTGGGGAATCTAGGTGTTTCCTCTTATGAGAAACCTCTTCAGTGGGACAATCTGGAGAGGTGTCAGAAGAAGACAAAATCTGAACCGGTGACTCCTGCAGCTTAGGTGTTCACTGTCCTGGTGTTGGAGTTGGTAGAGACCCTGGACAAGAGGAAGGATTGGGGAACTGCTCTGACAGCTGTGGGGCTGACTGAATGCCCACTGTGGACAGGGCCTTCTCCAAGGCCTAGAAAACTGGTTCCAACAAAGACAAAAGAGAACCCAGAACCTAGAACTGCCTAGGAACCGTGGTCTCCCCCATTCCGAAGAAACAGCCCACAAAGCCAGGGTCGAAATAACATGTGCCGAAGTTCTAGGTGCAGAGACAGTTCCAAAAAGATTGGAGTGGAGTCTTGCCCCCCCCCCCTTCCACAGCCAACAGTGCAGCCATGACCCTGAGAGGTCTCCTGTTCTGAAAAGGCCGAAGAACTCAGGGTAGGAATTTGTAGCAGAGATGACCTCACCGAAACCAAAACAGACAGTGCCAGTAAGGTTGGAGCTGGGATCTCTAACATCTCGGACAAGGCCAGAGGAGGAAGACTAGTCGGAGTTAAAGGAGGAAGGGTTCCAGCACTGGAAGGGGCCAGAACAGAGAACACACCAGAAATTCCCCTCGCTGCAAGGAGCTGATATACCAACCTCAACACATCCGATTCTGTCAGGCTTTTGGTGGAATGAATAGACTGGGAGGAAGATGATACTGGTCATTCCAAAAAAAGGGCTAGGTAACTGACCTGCAAAAGGGTCAATGGATGGGGAGTATCTGGTCCTCAGACGATCTAGGACAGAAAATTCAGCACTTTCTGCTGGCACCATAGACGTCAGCACTGGAGTATCAGACAGCACAGAGGCTATCGGCTCCATGGTCTAGCCTTGGGTCTGTGCCAACAGCTTTGGCTCCGGTGAGGGATAAACTGTCAGCACAGCGGTCGGTACCAAGGTATCTTTCAAGGTCCATATGGGTTCCTCACTAGTAGAGGGAACTGACGGTTTAAATTTCTTAGTCATCACAGCAGAGGGAGAAGCTGGCACCAATCAACTTCTTTTCTTGGACTTGTCAACTTTAGAAGAAGAATAACAGGATGAGAAATGTGACGAAACATCAGTTTTACTTTTTGTCTCATAACCACAGATGGCCTTTTCAAAGGCAGATTTAATCATCTCCTTCAAAATTAACTTATTTTTCTTTCTACCAGGGCCCAGTGACCGAAGTTGTGGCAAATAGAACAATCTTCCTTTAAGTGCAACAGGCTCAAGCAGTAAATACAGACAGAGTGCCCATCAGAACTGGGCAGTTTTAATGCACATTTGAGGCATTTCTAAAAGCCAGAAGTGCCTTTGACCTTATCAGCCATGATATGTAGAAACACAAACACACACAGACTATGTACTTTGAGAATAGAGACAATACAAGTATAGCACACTTTTTTTTGAATAATAAGAAATGTAAAGCAAAGACAGGCTACTAACTATGATAGTAAAAAATTCCCAGGGGTACAGAGGAAAACCTACCAATGATGGGAGAGGAAGAGAATACCTTAAGGTATGGAAAAAAGACTACCAGCAATGGTAGACGAAGGAAAACATTGAGGTGTTAAAAAGAAGCACAGAAAGGTAAGGAGCTACCAGAAAATGGGTAGGAAACAACAGTATAGGTAACAGAAAAAAATCTATTTATGCACAAGAGTTTAGTAAAATTTAAGAGAAAAAAATCACTTAGCTCAAGATCTATTGGCATCACATCTGTCGCAGGAAGTGGCAAATGACTGAGGTAATCCGGAAAGGCGCATTCTGGGTAGGACTTAAGCTTGGGAGTTTTTGGTTCTCGTGGGCTGTAGTAACAGCCAAGTCAGTTCTGATGCTCGGAAGTGAACCCATAAGTTAAGGATAAAATGAAGAATGACAACATCAGATCAAAATTAAAGAAAAGCTCCTAACTGAAAAACCCCAGATGCAGTACCTAGCTTCTGGCTATAAAAGTATTAACATCTTTACATGAAGATTTAGCCTGGAGTAAGAACTACTTAACAGATTAGATCATGGTTAGAATTTGGCTCCAAGGAAACAGCCAAGTGTAAAGTTTTCTCATTTTCTTTTTGCAGATGATTTGTAACTGTATAGTTCATCATATGAAGAGCTGAAAGCACAACTGCAAGTGGACAAAACTTTCTCAGATGATAAAAGAATGTCATTTGGTCTTGATAAATATGCAAAAGCAACATTTAAAGCAGGAAAGCTGCAGCGCAAAAAAAACAAAAAAAACTCAGTCCTGGACAGGAATGTGATATAAAGGAACTTCAGCAGGAGGGAGTGTGTAAATATTTGGGAACTGATGAAGGATCGACAACAAAACAAAAGCAAACAAAACTCATTAAGGAATATTTTAGAGAACTAAAATTAATACTGAAAACAGCCCTGACATCAAGGAACAAAGTCCAAGCTATAAATCAATTTGCTCTTCCTGTTCTAACTTATAGTTTTGGGATGACTGGCCCCAAAAGGTATTGTATCAGGAAAACAAGAAAAATGCTTTATGCTTATCAAACAATAATTATACAATGACCCCCCCCCATTAATGACTGGTCAGCGTGCACATTGTAAATCAGACTTATACTAATGGAAAAAGGTCGCCCGGACCTTTTCCATTAGTATGTCTTTTTTTTTTTTTTTTTTTACAGCAACGGAAAACGAAAGATCTTCGTTGCTTTTTAGAAACTGTCTCGCTATGTTAAAGGAGTTTAACATAGCGAGACAGCTTTTAAAAAAGTAATGGAGATCTTCCTTTCTCCGTTGCTTTTTTTAAAGCTATCTCGCTATGTTAAAGGAGTTTAACATAGCGAGACACTTTGTAAAAAGCAACGGAGATCTTGCTTTCTCCGCTGCTTCCACCCACAGCTCTGATGTACTGCGTAAGCATACGCATGCGCAGTACATCAGAACTGCCGCAGAATACTAGACAGCTGCGGAAGGGCAGCACGGAGGCATTATACAATGCCATTATTTAAGAAAAGTAAGTATTTTTTTTCCTTAAATAATGTCATTGTATAACAGCAATAACTCATTTCTGGGTGTGGGTAATGCTGGATTTACCCACGGTTGTCTTTGTTTGGCCAACCAGGCATGGGTTACTGCTTAAATAAAAGTCAGTGTATACCAAGATTATATATTTCTCATTTTGAAGAAGGTATGGTTCTCCACGAAATTGATTACATGTAGAGATTTGCAATCATAGGAAAGTATACATATTCATTCTGCTGACCTCACCAGATCCAAACAGTGAAAGTTTTAAAACATGATGAAAGCAAATCTAAGATGACACCACTGCTTAGTTTAGCAAAATCATATTGATGTCTAGCAGGAAAGGAACTCAAACTAGAAGTAGACAAAAATCAGGCAGCAACTGTATGTACCGAAAAACAAAAGAAAGAATATAAGGAGGAGGATTAGATGAGAAGGCAAGAAATGTGAAAAAGTCATAAATATAGTCGCAAATACAGAACACTCCTTGAAAACCTCATGTCAATCAGGGCTTGTGGAGGAATGGTTAAAAAGAGGTGACTTTAAAACAAAAGATGAAATGTTAATACTGGTGGCCCAGGATAGTGGACTACATACATGTTGGTTTACAAAGTCCATTGAACACGTGGAAGAAACAGACAAATGCAGGTTCTGTAAAACAGAGCTGGAAACAGTACGTAACTGAGGAAAAATTACAACTTCTCCGCAAACAAGAACTCACACCGCTCTTTCTCCGATACCAATCACCACTGCTTCCACGTACTGTGTACACGCCTCAGTGAACACAAAACTATCTTTGCTTGATATTTTGAAAACCAAGTCTTTTTATTAGAACTTTAAATGCGATTATTTAAACATACATTTTTCGTCGGGACTCCTGTCCCAACTTCATCAGAAGTACAACCGCCCCTAAGTTACGCTCATCTAATATATCTTCTTGACCCAATTAACAGGTTAATTAGTTAATCACAATTTAAAAAAACTAATGCCTTAAAGTGACATTGTACTGAGTGAATTAATAAAAATGAGACTACATGCTATCATGTTATATTATGTTCTTCGTTGTGTTGTCATTTTTATTTTTTATTATTAATATTAATATACTAAGTCTCGTCACTGACCCGTCTTTTTCTTCATGTTTGATATTTAAAATATATAAATAATTGAAAATGTGTATAACAATGAATGAAGTTATTTAAAAATGTATATGATTGTCTAACCACTGACTCTATTTAATGTTCTACATTTAGATTCATTTGTATAGATTTATATATATTCATTTATTTATTAATAATAAATAGTACTAACATGAATAATATTGTTAGTAAATTCATCAAATTTAATCAAAAATAAATAATATTCATAATATGTAGAACATTAAATAGAGTCAGTGGTTAGACAATGAACACAGTACGTGGAAGCAGTGGTGATTGGTATCGGAGAAAGAGCGGTGTGAGTTCTTGTTTGCGGAGAGCTGGAAACAGTGACACAACTTGTTGCTGGGTGTGGTACACTAATGGTGGTGGGACTGCATACTGAAAGGCATTATGATGTAGCTATACTGCTGCACTAGGGATTGTACAAACATTACAATAGTGAAGTAGCTGAGAAGCATTGGAAACATGAGCCACAAAGCATTACAGAGAATGATGAAGTTTATATCACATGGGATCACCCATTACCAACAGTTCAAAAATAAATGCAAGAAATCTAGTTATAACAGTCAATGAAAAGAAGCCAAATGTGCATTGATCATTGAAACTTCTGTGATTACAGTGTCTTACATACAGACACACACGAAGTCATAAAAAAAAGGATTTGTTGGAAGAAACAAGGGACATATGGAAGAAGGATACCCAGACAGTTCCAACAGCAGTAGGAGCAAGGGGTCTCGTAAAAAATAATTTACAGTAATATCTACATATGCTACCAATACATGTAACTCCATATGAATTGCAAAAGGAGCCATTTCTGGATACATTGCGGGTGCTGTGAAGAGCACTTCTGGCTAACATCAAAAATTGAAACAATACCAGTTTCAAAAACTTTAATCATACTTTGAGTTAGGATTGGGATTCATTCTCATTGTGGTATTAGAAAACTAAAAGACTTGGATAAATTAAATGGGGAATCATAACGACTTCTAGGAAATGAACTACTGAGGGTGTAGTTAATATACAGTGCTTTGTGACAGCTTCCAGATGCTTTTATGGATTTCTCAGACAAGAAGGTCTCTGCTATGCTCATCACTGCTGACATTCCTAGGAGATGACTGCCCCCCTGTTATCAGGTAACCCGTAATGCAGTGTTGAATTAGTTCTAACTCATACAAGGGTATATTGGCCATAATCTATAAGGTCATAGGAGACTCTAGCCCAAACTCGATGGAACCAATTACAGATCTCATGCTAAGCTCTGTTCTACACCAATGCGACAAAAGGAAGAAATTATTTCTGACTCCATCCTTGGTTTCATATTCCCTTAGGTCTACACATTTTTGGGTGGTAGTACATCACAAATACTTCTTTACCCCAAGTAAAATAGCGAAGATGGCTGCAAATGCATCTCCTCAGCGTGGTAGATGAAAAACAATTGAAGACAAAGAAATACATAGTTCTAGTTACACCCTGAAATTACACTCTTCTAAAAAGCTCATAAAACAGCCCTTTAGCTTGGAAAACTAACTGCACCCCCAAGCTGTTCCTCTTGAATTTCTGGGGCCATAGGGACTGCAACGAATAAATGAAAGTCCAAGGAATGACACATTCAGAGCAACCTACAATCCTAATACTATTATATCAATCTGAAACCTCCAATGCGCACTTTATACACAGTCTCCAAATGCCCCACACCTAATACAAGTGGTTCTCGCCTCCAAATGCCCCCACCTGATACAAGTGGTTCTCGCGAGAGGTCATGTGGTACCCCTGCTTGAATGACACAACCGACTAACATGCCCCAACAAAACAAATTATATCTACCAGAGTTTAATACTCTCAGGCAATATTCCACAAGCACACTACACTCCAGATATTGTTACAACTAACGAATGACAACCTGCTATATCACTGTGGCCTGCACAAGAGTAATACTATCAAACTGCTGAATGTTATTTCCTTTTAAGAAAACATTTAAACATTTTATCTGTAACTTCCATAGCAACCCAGTCACTGGGGATGCACAAGCCAGTGCATTTCTTTGTGCCAGTCCCAAGCCCGAATAAATGGGGAGGGTTGCATCAGGAAGGGCATCCAGCGTAAAATTTTGCCAAATCATACATGCGAACAACAGTACAGATATACATACCGGATTGGTCGAGGCCAGGGTTAACAACGACCGCCACCAGTACTGTTGGCCAACAGGGTGCTGGCAGAAATTGGGCTACTGTTGGCAAAAGGAGGAGAAGAGGGGGAATGCATGCCCGAAGGCAGGTAAAGGCTAGGACTGTGATAGTGAGGGTCAGAACTTTGAATGTTGGAAGTATGACTGGTATAGGGAGAGAGCTAGCTGATATGATGGACAGAAGGAAGGTTGGTATATTGTGTGTGAAAGAGACTAGATGGAAGGGGGGAAGAGGCTACATGTATAGGAGGCGGATTCAAATTGTTTTATCTTGGTGTGGATGGGGGGAGAAATGGCGTAGGGGTTATCCTGAAAGAACAGTATGCAAAGAGTGTTTTGGAGGTGAAAAGAGTGTTGGATAGAGTGATGTTTATGAAGCTGGAAATTGATGGTGTAATGATGAATGTTGTTAATGCATAAGCTCCACAAGTTGGGTGTGCGATGGACGAGAAAGAAATATTTTGGAGTGAGTTGGATGAAGTGGTGATGACTGTATCCAAGGGTGAGAGAGTGGTGATTGGAGCAGATTTCAATGGGCATGTTGGTGAAGGGAACAGAGGGGATGAGGAAGTGATGGGTAGGTATGGTGTTAAACAAAGGAATGCAGAAGGTCAGATGGTAGTGGATTTTGTGAAAAGGATGGACATGGCTGTGGTAAATACATATTTTAACAAGAGGGAGGAGCATAGGGTGACATACAAGAGTGGAGGAAGATGCACACAGGTGGACTATATCTTATGTAGAAGGGCCAGTCTGAAGGAGACTGGAGACTGTAAAGTGGTGGCAGGGGAAAGTGTACTTAGGCAGCATAGGATGGTGGTTTGTAGGATGACATTGGTGATCAAGAAGAGGAGGAGGAGTGTGAGGGTAGCACCAAGGATCAAATGGTGGAAATTGAAAAAGGGTAATTGTGAGGTGGAGTTCAGGGAAGAGTTAAGACAGGGACTGGATGGCAGTGAAGAGTTACCAAATAGCTGGGTAACTACAGCAGAGCTAGTAAGGGAGATGGCTAGAAAGGTGCTTGGTGTGACATCTGGAAAGAGGAATGAGGACAAGGAGACCTGGTGATGGAATGAGGAAGTACAGGAGAGGATACAGAGAAACAGGTTGGTGAAGAAGAAGTGGGATTGTCAGAGAGATGAAGAAAGTAGACAGGAGTATAAGGAGATGAGGTGCATGGCAAAGAGAGAGGTGGCGAAGGTTAAGGATAAGGCGTATGAAGAGTTGCATGAAAGGTTGGACACTAAGGAGGGAGAAAAGGACCTGTACCGATTGGCTAGACAGAGGAACCGAGCTAGGAAAGATGTGCAGCAGGTAAGGGTGATAACTGATAATGAGGGAAACGTACGCACAAGCGAGGAGAGTGTGTTGAGCAGATGGAAAGAGTACTTTGAGCGGCTGATGAATGAAGAGAATGAGAGGGAGAGAAGGTTGGATGATGTGCGGATAGTTAATCATGAAGTACAGTGGATTAGCAAGGAGGAAGTAAGGATAGCTATGAAGAAGATAAAGAATGGAAAGGCTGTTGGTCCAGATGACATACCTGTAGAAGCATGGAGGTGTTTAGGTGAAATGGCAGTGGAGTTTTTAACTAGATTGTTTAATGAAATCTTGAAAGTGAGAGGATGCCTGAGGAATGGAGAAAAAGTGTTTTGGTACCGATTTTTAAGAATAAGGGTGATGTGCAGAGCTGTAGTAACTACAGAGGGATTAAATTGATCAGTCACAGCATGAAGTTATGGGAAAGAGTAGTGGAAGCTAGGTTAAGAAGGGAGGTGATGATTAGTGATCAGCAGTATGGTTTCATGTCAGGAAGGAGCACTACAGATGTGATGTTTGCTCTGAGAGTGTTGATGGAGAAGTACAGAGAAGGTCAGAAGGAGTTGCATTGTGTCTTTGTGGACTTAGAGAAAGCATATGACAGGGTGCCTAGAGAGGAGTTGTGGTATTGTATGAGGAAGTCGTGAGTGTCAGAGAAGTATGTAAGAGTGGTACAGGATATGTACGAGGGTAGTGTGACAGCGGTAAGGTCTGTGGTGAGAGTGACGGATGCGTTTAAGGTGGAGGTGGGATTACATCAAGGATCATCTCTGAGCCCTTTCTTATTTGCAATGCTGATGGACAGGTTGACAGACAGGATCAGACAGGAGTCCCCATGGACTATGATGCTTGCAGATGACATTGTGATCTGTACTGAGAGTAGGGAACAGGTGGAGGAGACCCTGGAGAGGTGGAGATATGCTCTAGAGAGAAGAGGAATGAAGGTCAGCAGGACTAAGACAGAATATATGTGTGTGAATGAGAGGGAGGATAGAGGAATGGTGAGGATGCAGGGAGTAGAGGTGGTGAAGGTGGATGAGTTTAAATACTTGGGATCAACAGTTCAGAGTAATGATAAGTGTAGAAGAGAGGTGAAGAAGAGAGTACAGGCAGGATGGAGTGGGCGGAGAAGTGTCAGGAGTGATTTGTGACAGATGAGTACCAGTAAGAGTGAAAAAAAAGGTCTATGGGTTGGAGACAGTGGCAATGACAAAAAGGCAGGAGTCAGAGCTGGACTTGGCAGATTTAAAGATGTTAATATTTGCACTGGGTGTGACAAGGGTGGACAGGATTAGGAATAAGTATATTAGAGGGTCAAGCCCAGGTTGGAAGGTTTGGAGACAAAGCCAGACAGGCAAGATTACATTGGTTTGGACATGTGCTTAGGAGGGATGCAGAGTATACTGGGAAAAAGAAGCTAAGGATAAAGCTGCCAGGTAACAGAAAAAGAGGAAGGCCTAAGATAAGGTTTATGGATGTGGTGAGAGAGGACATGCAGGTGGCTGGTGTGGCAGAGCAAGATGCAGAGGACAGGAAGAAATGGAAACAGATGATCCACTGTGGCGACCCCTAACAGGAACAGCCAAAAGAAAAAGAAGATCTGTAACCTCCATAGCTAAGTTGTGGAGCATTTCCTTCCCTTTATTTAATATAGTAAATACCAGAATGAGTAAGTAAAGCACAAAAATATTTTTACAGAAACAAACTAAGATTTGGCAGACCACATCTTTGTTCTGGAGTTTGCATATCACTACTGGAGTTTTATGGCTGCAGTTGTATTTTGTTAACACAGCCTGTGGAGCCTAAAAAACTCTGACGTTCACCCTAATCATTCCAATTTTGCAAGCTATGTACAAGCATACTTTAACGACGACAAACGCAGCTATCATAACCAGGATCTTATACCTGAGGATGTGTGCCCAAATAATTATAACTCAAGTATACAAATGCTTTGTAAAACATGCTGTAGTGTAGTTCATTATTTATAGCGCTGATGTTAGGACTTGTTTTGTCTCCAAGATTTGAATTTAAATGTTACTTTTTTTTGCTTTGGTTCTGTCAGTACAAGTTTCTTCGACTTAATGTCAGATGTGATCGCATGGCTTTTTGGCCAGGTTAAACAGAGTTCACATTACATCTGGTACATTTTTATTCCTACTTTAATTCTGTTTTACTTATAAAACGTGCATTTGTTTTACCTTACGGCACTGGCCCGCTGTACATTAACTGCAGTACAGTTGCTTTGCTTTTGTTGCCCAATCAGCATAACTAAGTTTTGTGATACAGACAAAGCGGCATAACAAAATGCAATATCATTGGTTCTTTTTCCTTTTGAGAGAATGCCTGTGTACCTGTGAGTGTGAATGCCTGGGAGAAACCACAAGAGAATGTGTGCATGTGTGTGGGGGCACCAGAGCACACCACTTCTGCAAAGGAGTTTTCCACGTGCGTGGTAGAAAAATGTAGTTCAGAAACAAGCACTTAAGATGATAATGAGGTTTTCCTCAATGTGGCAAAAGCTGTCTCTGAATTTTATTTTTGATGGATCACTTAAACTGACCTTCAAGTACTAAGTAGTTTATGCAACTGTGAGCCCATTCTCTGAATCCTGGAGCTAGTGCTGTATTAGCTGGTACTGGACTAGAACCAGAAACTTTGAGGAACTTCACTTTTATTCAGCAACAAACTTGTTAAATTTACAGTGCAAACTTTTCTTCTGGTAAACCAGAAAGCCAGTTTATCTTGGTAAAGTCAGCCTTTTGCTTCCAGCTTTTATAAAATAAAACTGTTTTTATAACAGAGTTATGTGTCAGCTGCTTAATCTTCTTGTGTTTATATATATATATATATATATATATATATATATATATATATATATATATATATATATATATATATAATATATACACACACATACATATGCACAAATATTATATATATCTTTGAACACAAAAATAACATACTCTTTTACTACATAATAAATCTAATATTCTGCTACAACTTAAAGGAAAGAAAGTACCAGACAACCCGGTGAAGTATAACATCCGTTACTTGTGCCAGATTAATTTTTCATGAGTGAAAGTATAGTTCAACTGAAATGTATTTTCAATGAAAGCTGAATTGTAGGTTCATGCTTGCTGCTGAGAATCTATACACCATCTTGACTTTCTCTTTAAGCAAATACCTTGGCACATTCCATTTTTATTCTTAAATCTTGAATAAGTGAGACAAACTTAAACATTTAGTTTAGGAATAACTTACAGTCAACCTGTGCCAAGAATAAAGTGTAAATTATGGAACAATTTGAGTGGAGAAAAACAATCTGTCCTCTTTTCATCTATGCACCATATCCTACAATTATGTATATGAATAAATTGTGTAAGAATACATGCACAGAATATAATAATATTGAACCAATACACAGCAATAAAAATAAACAAAAAAATGAAAATAAATATTGTACCAAGCTAAATGTGTCACATTTCAAATTTTCATTACACACACACACGCGCGCGCGCGCATAGCTCAACACAGCTAACATACTGTACAGAACAACATCTAAGTCACCTACCGTGCTCCTCCCCCTCCTAATACTAGTGCAATGGCATTTCCAGTCAGGACACGGGCCAAGCGGGAGAAATCAGAGTGTCGATCTGGAGTCTTTTGGAATACTCGATCATACATTTCTCTCTGAATAGACACAAGAGAACATCTCAGCATTAGCTGTCATCAACACAAACATTTTTAAAATAATTTAACCAGATACACCCATTAGCCACAAATACGCCTTTTCATGGGTAATCCTGTAGCATTACCTGGTTAACCAATTACCTCAGAGTTGCACAGTCTGCAACCACAAAGTGAATGAATCAAACTCAGTAATACATGATACACAATGAGGCTCAGTGGAAAGCCTTAACCCTCTGGATTAAAATGCAAATTCCCCATCCCATGCAGGAAAAGAATCGAACTGTAATCGGAATCCCTGACCTAGCTGCAGAAAGCAAGAACAACTACTTTTCGTAACAGTAGCCTTTCAGTAATAAAAATAAAAGGCATGCAATGTTGCACAGATGTTAAGTTTCACAGTGTTATTTTTTCCTTAATTTTGATGATCTCTCGGTAAGCAAAACAACCACTGGTATGACTTTTACAATTATAAGCCCCCCCATAAAAGTTTACCTTAGTAACCAATTCATCTTGTCGTACAGGTGGAAAAGTTTGCTAAGGGCTACAGGTAAATATTACTAAAAATAACATGTTAGAGAATAGCAAAGCCTACTGACAGGCATATATAAAACACAGGAAAGATCCTCACCGTTTTACCAATCAGTCAAGACAGTAGGGCCATGTGTTCTCAGATGTTCTTATTATGATAATTTTATTCAGGGAACTGGAACTAGGTCTTCTAATGTCTAAACAGAAATAAGATTCATTTTACGAAATTCACATTTTTAGTTCTGAAGGAAAAAGGCAATGCAGTCCACAAGTACGCATTGCAGAACGCTAAATCCCTGAACTTTAGTGAACCACTTGTATATCAGAGAAGAGGCAGAAGTGTAGCTATCTATTCTTATGCTTTGTGATGTTCCAGATGTGTTGCAAAAAAAACCTCTTCTCTCCTTTTAAGCTGTAGCAAACTACTCACTATATCTCATGTCATACATGGAGCGATACAGCATTTCAGTTCTGACTGTAAATGCAACACTGGCAGGTAATGCAGTGAAGACAGATAGGGATCTAGCAACTGCACCTCTAACACTTGGTGTCTGGGGTGGCTGCCCCTTTACCTCACACTACTCCTGAGCTTCAGAACTGATCTGAAAACATTCTAAAGAGTTATCAAAATTGAATACCAATGTGGCAAGTTTACGTCAGGACTGGTATGATTTAATTTCAGGCATGCAGCCCTTGTGTGTTCTGTGAAAGTCAAAGATTAAAAAAGGTTTACTATCAAAATTTGGAATGGCAGTTGTGCAAATGCCGTGTGGTCGAAACCACGGTTCTCAAGTTTCACAATGCCGAGCTGCAGTAGTACGAACCATAATAACGAAAGTAAAGCTGCATTTGTTATTACGACTTCGCAATTGTGAATGGAGATCCCAGTACAGTGGAGACTGGGGAATTTATCTTTTTCATCACTGTAGTGCGATCTCGGAGCTGGTATACATAACATTGCCACCTGCAAAACATAACTGTTAACGGATACTTTCGATTCCGAACTTTCAGAGTTTTGAATGGGGACATCGCGGTTATCGGTTCTGAGATTTTGCATTACATGGTGAGCACATTTTGTCTATTAGGTTTGACATTGTAAACAAACACACAACTGACACTCCAGATTTTGATAGTAAACCTAAAAAAGCAGATAGTTTATGCAGCAAAATTAAAGTAATGAAATGTGGATTATGCATTCTGAGTAAATTTCCTGAAGGTCTAGCTTGGATACACTTTAAGCCACCACAGCATTTTATATATTCATGCAATGTAGAACTGTGTGTATAATAGTGTGCATGCATATACAAACACACACATATATGTATATAGATAGAAATATTTATGAGTCCACTGTGTTTGGTTGTGCATTCGTTGGTCGACAAGTGGAAGTACAGGGTTGTTTGTTCAAACATCCACTTTATCAAACGGATTATGGTTAGAATATGATATAGAGGAGGAGATAGATTTAGTTTATGTGCAATTGTGTATGTTTTAGGTTTAGGGTATGGGTTAGGTAAAGAAATACTTTTAATGGTGTGCGCATATACTCATGAATCTGTTGGTGTATGTACATCTGAGTCTGTCTTGTTTTTTGATAGTGGCACTGAAAGCATTTTTTTAAGTTAAGGAGTACTGTTAAGGGCAGAATCAGGGTTAGTGTTGGGGTTAACGTATATCTATAGAAGCAGTGGGAAAGATCGACTACAGTAAACGTTGACACACCAGTACACAAATGTCAAGAAACAGCCTTGGCACATGCAAAACTTTACACTAAAAAAATAACAACTAAAAATGTTGTTTACTGCAGGAGACAAGGCACCCTTACTGTGCTCCCCACACCCCCAGCTAATTATATACACTAATTTTGAGACTGCACAAACATGACATAAGGGTAGATTAGCCAATTCTGGGAAAGAAAAGTTGTGTAAAATCTCACCATAACCATAGATGTTCTTCTCTTCCATGTTGCAGTATTCTGTACATATGGGTTTTCTCCTCTTGCTACCCAAACATCTGGCCAGTATACAAAAGATTTCAGTCACTGCATGGTGCATTGGATATCTGACGTGGCTAGTAGAGCATAAGCCATAAAAGTGATGTCTGCATGCAACAGACCTTAGAACTGTGCGCCCCAGTCGGAACCAGCCTTTATAAGGGTAATGCCAGTCCTGTACCATCCAAAAAGGGAACTGACATATAACAGGAGGGGTAGGTGGGTGGGAAGGAATACTGCAACATGGAAAAGAAGGACATCTATGGTTATGGTAAAATTTTACACAACTTTTCTATGTCCTTCTATTCACATGTTGCAGTATTATGTAAATATGGGTGAGTGCCAAAGCTCACTGTGAGGAAGGGGGACATGGTCTAGTAGAATTTTCCATGAATCCATGGAGGACAGCCCTGGCAAATCCAGCTCTGGCCCTAGAAATGTGGTCCAACTTGTAAAGTTTGGTGAAGGTATGCAGAGAAGACCAAGTAGCTCCTTCAAGTACAGTGGAAGTGTCCAAACCCCTGAAGAAAGCCCCAGAAGAGGCCATTGCCCTGGTGGAGTGTGCTTTGACTGTACCTTGCAGGGATTTCCTGTGGTGTTTGTAGCAAAAGGTAATAGCTTTGGAAATCCAAGTTGAAACTGTTTGTTTAGATACTGCTTTTCCTAGGGCCCTGGGGTGGAAGGAGTTAAACAGTTGGTCAGCCTGTCTGATGGACCTGGTTTTGTGCAGATAGAATCTGAGTTGTCTGTGCACATCCAGGGAATGAAATACTCTCTCACTGTCTCCCTGTGGACTGGGGAAGAAGGTGGGTAGATGGATGGCTTGGTTTAATGAAAGGTCATTAACCATCTTGGGCATGAAGGAAGGGTTAGTTGTAAGAGTTGCCCTGTCTGTGTGGAAAATGAGGAAGGGTGGAATAGCCATGAGGGCTTGCAACTCAGACACTCTTCTAGCTGAGGTCAAGGCCACAAGAGGATAGTCTACAATGTGCAGTGTTTTTGGGAAGCTTTGTCAGCTGGCTCGAATGGCGGGAGTGTGAGCTTCTCTAAAACATAGTTCAGGTCCCATGGAGGGAGAGAGGGATTCCTTGTTGGCCTGAGATGAAACACCCCCTTAAGGAACAGCTTTGCAGGTAGTCTGAAAGCTAAGGGGGGCCCAAAGGAAGACATGCAGAAGTGGTACACAAATGAGTCTTAATGCATGAAAATGTTAACCCTATCTGCAACAGTTCACACAGGTAAGACAGTACTAGAGGAGTCTCACTGTGCAAAGGGTCCAACTGCCTTTTGAGACACCATATGGAGAATCTTTTCCACTTTGATAGGTAAGACTTCCTGGTATTTTGCATCCTGGCCTCCTGCAGGACAGTGAGCACGTCCTCATTGTAAAGGTGTCTGAAAGGGGTCAGAATCCTATCACGCTCAGAGTGAGGTGAAGAGATTGCCATTGTGGGTGGATTTGGGTTCCCTTGTGCTGTGTGAGAATGTCCACTCTGAGGGGTAACTTGTGGTGATTGCCCTTGGATAGTTGTAGGAGTAGGGGTAACCAATGCTGTCTTGGCTAATAGGGAGTCACCAGCAAGATTTTTGGTCTGTCCTGCTGGATCTTCAGCAGGACGTTTTGAACAAGGGGGAAGGGGGAATGCATAGAAAAACATCCCCTTCCAGGAAATTTAAAATGCATCTGTTGCCATAGCCTGTGGTTCTGTTACTCTGGTGCAGACGGAGAGAAGTTGCCTGCTGATGGAGGAGGCAAATGGGTCTATTTGAGGTGTACTCCACTGGTGGACCAGGTCCAGAAAGATATCCCTGTGAAGCATCCATTCATGTGCCTTCGTTATGGATCTGCTGAGGGAGTCTGCCTAAGAATTCTGTTGGGAGGGTATGTATTCCCCCTGTAAGGTCACTCCCTAGGAGGTGGCCAGTTCCGACACCAGGAGAGCTAGTTTGCAAAGTAAATAAGAATTGGTCTCCCTTTGCTTGTTGAAATACCACAGCACTGTGGTATTGTCTGTAAAAAGCTTCAGGGGTCCTGTTTGAAGTTTGATTTGGAAAGCCTGCAGGGCCAGTTATATTGCCCTCATTTTTCAGACATTGATGTACTCTTTCCTGTGTGGTACTGACCACATTCCCTGCACTTCCAGGTGCCCTAGAGCTGCTCTCCAGCCTAAATCTGAGGCATCTGTGTACATGGTCTGCTTTAGTTGAGGTGGTTGGAGGGGAAGACCCAGACTGAGGCTCATCTGTTTCAACCAACAATGTACCTCCTGTTTGAAGCAGGGCAGGAGGGGTACCCTATACTCAAGAGGGTGGGAATGCTACGTCCAAACTGACCTGAGGTACCACTGCAGCTTCCTCATGTGGAGTCTTGCTAAAGGTATCATGGGTATAGTGGACGCCATGTAGCCCAGAAGCCTGAGGTATTGCCTTGCGGTCATTTATTTGGTGTGAAGAACCAAAAGTAAGTAAGGTGTCAAGCTTTCCTCTTTTTGAGGTGGGAGGTAGGCTTTCATGAAGTCTGTTTGGATTCTGCATCCTAAGAAGACTATGTCTTGTGGGTTCCAGCTGGGATTTTAGGAAAGTGATCTGAAACCCCAGGGACTGTAGGAGTGCAATGGTAACTTGTAAGTGTTGCAAGAGGGTCTGTTTGCAGTCTGTCTGCATGAGCAGGTTGTCCAAATAAGGGAATATCTGGAATCCCTTTGTCCTGTAGAAGGCAATAACTGGTGCCAGAAATTTGGTGAAGATTCGGGATGCAGTGGAAAGCCCAAAGGGCAAGGCAGAGAATTGAAAGTGAGAAGAGCTCACAGAGAACCTCAGGTATTTCCTGAAACTGGGCCTTATAGGGATGTGAAGGTAGGCATCCTTGATGTCCAAGATGGCCATGAACCCTTGAGGGAGGAAGAGCATAAAGGGAGTTGGCAAGGTAAGCATCCTGAAGGTTGGTACCTGAAGGAAGAGGTTGAGGTGAGAGGTCCAGAATTGGTCTCCAGGGACAGTCTTTCTTGGAACCAGAACAATCCTGGAGTAGAAGACTCTTCCCATTGCAGACAGTGGCACTGTTTGAATTGTGCCTTAAGTCATAAAGTTGTCTAGCACTGGTTATAAGAGGGAGAGTTGCTCTTTTGGAGGCTGTGGAATTCCCTTTATCTTTGGTGGAATGAGCCAGGTCATAAAGTACCCATTTTCTATTACAGAAAGAACCCACTTGTCTGAAGTGATAAAACTCCACATTTGGAGACAGTGAGAGAGACGTAATGACAAAGGAATAGAGGGAGGTGGTGGAGGTTCCAAGGTTGGCAAGTAGTCACACGCTACCTGCCCTGTCTTGAAAGGGTGGGCTCTGGCTGGTAGATGGGGTGGCTCTGGTAGCAGTGGGGTGCTTCCTGGGAATTTTCCTAGGCCTAGCAAAGGAAGCAGACTGAGAGCATTTTCTGATAAATTGCGTTTTGGATGGATAATTCCTATGAACTTTTGGTATACGGGAAACCAGTAGATGTTTTAAATCTTGCATCTCTTTCCCCTTTTGTTGCAAGGACTTGAATAAGTCTGCCACTTTTGCTCCAAACAGGGCTGCATTGTCCAAAGCAGCATCTAACCAGCTTAGCTCTAAAATCATCTGGAAGGGGCTGGAGATGTAGCCAGGAATACCTTCTTAAGGCAGATGCTGATGCTGCAGACCTGACAGAGGCCTCAGCAGCATCATAGATGCACTTTATAGAGTGCCTGGTAACCTGAGAAGTCAGGGAAACAAGGGAGCACAGTTGAGCTTTGGCTGCGGAGTATGGGGAGTCAGACAATTCTTTGGAAATTGTCCTCAAAAAGGATAAGGCATATTTAGCCATGTGTGTCTGATAATTAGTTGCTCAAAGTCAGAGTAGCAGAAGTGTATATTTTCTTACCCAAGTGCTCCATGGTTTTGCTGTCCTTGTCAGCAGGGCGGAGGGTATTAGAAGGCAGTAGTTTCAAAGCCTTGTCAGTAGAAATGGAAATTGTGGCTGGGTCTGCAGCCAGATACTTAATTAGGAATTTTGCAGTCTCAGGAACTTTGTAAAACCTGTAAGATCTGCATGGGGCAGGGGGCTGAAAGTCCAGGTTCAATGATGCTGCTGAGAAGGCATCCAGAAAGGCAGGAAGAATGGGAGGAACTGCAGTAGGAGTTGGGGAATCCATCTGGATGAGGTCATAATACCTTTTTTGTACCTCTGTCATTTCTGATGATTCCCAGTTGAAATGTTCCTTCATTTTAGCTGCAGTTTCCCCAAAAGTTAGATCTTTTGCTGGGGAGTCTGGGTCAACAAATTCTTCCTCTGGGGAACCATATTTCAGGGAAGAAGGAAGCTGGAAGGCATAGGAGAGGGATTCTTCAGAAGAAGAAGAATCAGAGGATTCTTCACCTTCCATCTGAGAGAGGTCTGAGGTCTGAGGCTCAGGATTGGAGGAGGAATTGTGGAAGTCCCAGGTGTAGTAGGCTGTAATGCCATAAAGGCATTAAATAAGGTTTGAATGAAAGCCTGCAAATCCAGAGTACTTTCTGTAGCAGGGGACACGTTTCCTCTTCTCCTTTTTTTTTTGAGAGATGGCCTAGCGGACGTCTGACTAGAGGAAGGCCTAGTGTCGGATGACTGCAAAGGGACAGAGGGATCAGACGGTCCTACTGAAAGCATAGGTTCTCCCTTGGTGTCGGAAACTGATGTCTAAAAAGCCTCCGTGGATGTGCCCTCCATGCAGGATTGTGCGACTTCTGTAGCGGTACCCGCTGTATCCAAGGCAGCGGAGCCCAAGCATTCAACCAGGCCAATGTCGCCAACAGGCTGAGAGTCGGACTGAGGAGGTGCAGTGGCAATAGTACATGGGGTAAGGGTATATTACCCAATCCTGGGACCTGTAGAGTCTCAAACACCAATCGACCAGCTACTTAGTCAATTATAATAAGTTGACTAAACAGCTATCAACCAAACATACACTCGATATTCTGCAGAACACCCATGTATCTATGGAAATCATACATATAATTGAACGTTCGTAATGTTGAATGCTTTTTATACCAGCAGAAGAGATCAAAACTCATTTTATCTCTTCTGATGGCATTAAGTCTATGAAGACTGTGACAGTGGGGAATCAGGGAATTTGCCCTTTCTCCACTGTAGTGTGATATATATATATATATATATAATCATTAGGGGGTGTGGAGGGTATAGCAAGGCATGTAAGCATTTGTTTTTTTTTTCAGTGTTTTGGCTTTCAATTTTTTGGAATCAAAGTTTAGCCATTCAACATTTGTGTACTTCGATGTTCTGAACTACATCCGTTTCTATCTCTCTCTCTATATATATATACACACACACACACACACACACACACACATGAAAATGTCCTTAGGGAAAAGATTAAGAAATAAAAATAAAGAGCTACAAACATTATAAAAACAGAGTACTCACATCACAAACAAATATAATCCTGTAATTAAACATACTAATTTGATAGCAGCACTGTCCAACACAAGCAGGAACAGATTATATTTAAGATGGCTTCTTGAAGTGCTGTCTACAACAACTGGTCTTCATTTTCATAAATTATTCTTCATGAAGAAGAATTATTTTGCTCAAAATCCATTTTTTAGGTAATTGCCATCTAATTAATATTAACTTACTGTGGCTAATTATATTTCCAGTATATTTTTTCTGTTTTTTTTTTTTTTTACATCTGTTACTGGAATTTCAGAATGAGTGAAAATAACTGCTATGTAAAAATCTAGGCTAGCAAATAGAACTTGAGAAGAGATGTTCAATAGATGACTACCAGGAAGAATTTCTTAGTAAACATAAAATCTGTTTAGTCTAAGTTTTCTTGTCAGCATGATGTTTTAAAATTTTGATTTCTCAACAGCAACAAAAATAAATAAGATATGTGGAGACTGTTGTTAAAACAGGGACAAAAGACTAAAATAAAAACTGCAGAATTTTTTTTTTTACTAAACTAAAATAACCCCTAACAGAGTTGCACTGCTACTATGCCCTGGAGCAATTCACACAACTTAAGTGTGGGAAACATACGGACATTGCAACCAATATGTCACATACACCTCAACAGAATTAAAATCACACAGCATTTAAATCATTCTTTTCAAATTCTTACTGCAAAAATAAGCAAGAGGGGTGTTATTATACTACACTTTTATTTATTTATTTATTTAAATTTGTTGACCGGGAGTGTCCGACTGGACGTGGGTCCATTTTCAGCGGAGGCCCGGAGAGAAAAGCTCCACAGTAAAATAAACAGACAGTAGTTACATTGGATTACATAGCGATTAACAATTTAACATAGAAATTACTTACAACATATTTACAGATGAAGAACGTAGTACATCAGTAGGCAACTAGAATCTTTATCCGTGAAGTACATAACAGACATTAACAAATGTAACAATGAGAAGTTCCTGCTGTATAATAAGTACTAGGCTTATGAGCATCTGAGCTTGCTATCATCAAGATAGTTAGTGGAGGTGAAAGAAAGGTAGTAGTTGGATGGGGTGGACGATATTAGAGTGGGAGTTGCAAGGGCATAGCCAGCATGTTTTTAGGTGCGCTTTTAATAAAGTTTTGAAGTTGGTGCATGATGGTATGGAGGTAATTGTGGGTGGGAGTGAGTTCCATAATTTGGCTATGGTGCAAGAGAATAGTGCTTCACCAGCAGAGTTATTGGCTTTAGTGATCTGCAAGTGATTTTTGTTGCTGGATCTTAGTGGTCTGGTGGTGCGATAAGGTTGGAGTAGATTCTGGAGGGATGGGACATTTAGTGGATGGTTTACTAGTTTGTGGGCGAGTGAGAGTTGATACCACTGAAGGAGGTGAGGGAGTTCAAGCCAGCCCAGTTCAGCAAGTGAGAGACAGTGGTGACTACGGTAGATGCCCCTGTGGCGAATTTGGCGATTTTGTTGTAGCAGGTCTCTAGCTTGTTTAGATCACATTGCCTTAGGTTGGTATATACTGGAGAGGCTTAAAGTAGGGTGGAGATAAGGTGGGAATTTGCTATTGAAATCTTTGCTGCTTTGGTGAGACATTGTTTATTTCTGTATAATGCTCCTAGTTTTTTGTGGACTTTTTTATGGTCATGGATATGTGAATGTCAAATTTTAGTTTATTGTCTATTTCTACTCCTAGCAATTTGATGTGTTCAGTTGGGTATATAGTGGTGTTGTCTTTTGCTGTGATGTTAAAGTGAGAGTTGTTTTGAGTATGTTTGGTGGGTTGGAAGATGAGTAGTTTAGTTTTGTTTGGGTTGAGTATTAATTGGGCATCGGATAACCATGTTTCAACAGAGGAAAAGGCTTCCTGTGTGACTTTTTGCAGTTTGGGTAGGGACTGGGCTGAGCAGATGATGGTTGAGTCATCTGCGTATTGGATGAGTGTGCCATGTTTGGTGGCAGAGGCTAGATTATTGGTGTAAACAGAGAAAAGTAGGGTTGGTGTAAACAGAGAAAAGTAGGGGTCCAAGGATGGATCCTTGGGGAACCCCTATGGAGACAGGTAGTTGGGGAGATATGTCATTCTGCCATACAATGGATTGTTGGCGGTCAGACAGGTAACTCTGAAACCAGTTGGTGACTGATTGTGAGAAGGATAGGTTATTGAGGACAGAGATAAGTTGTTTGTGTGGGACCATGTCAAATGCTTTAGATAGGTCTAGGAAAGTAGCAGAGGAGAGATAGCCATTGTTTTTATGCTGAAGGATAGTGTTAGTAAAGGAGAGTAAGGCAGTGGTGGTGCTATGGTTTGGTCAGAAACCATGCTGAGTACTGGAAAGGAGGTTGTTAGTAAGGAGGTAGTGTGAGACCTGAGAGTGTATGCATCTCTCTAGTATTTTGGAGAGTGGAGAGAGAATAGCTATGGCGGTAATTGGTTAGTTCTGTGGAGGGTCCGCCTTTGTGGAGGGGAATTATATGTGAGACTTTCCACAATGTGGGAACGTAACTTTCTGACAGAGATCGGTTAATCAAGATGGATACTGGGTAGGCCAGAGCATCAGCTGCGATTTGTAGGTATTCACTTGGGAGGTTGTCTGCTGCTAATTTGGTGGGTTTAAGTTTAGTTAAAAGTTTTTTATGTTGGAGGTAGGTACAGGAGAAAAAGAGAAGGCAGTGGGGAGATTACTAGTTGAAGGTGTGGGTTGGAGGGGAGGGGGGTTGTGTTGTTTAGCTAGTGATAGTATGGTTTGGGTGAAGTGTGTGTTGAATGAGGTAGCAATATTTTCTGAGGAATGAGGGATGTTAGGAGGAGGGGTACTGACTTTACCTGGGTGGAGGATGGAGTTTATGGAGGACCAGGATTGTTTGGGGCTGTGTTGTGAGGAGTCTAGGGCAGACTGGTAGTATTGGAATTTGTCCCATTTTATTAGCTTTTTGACTCTATTGCGTAGTTCTAGGAATTTTGTCTAGCTGGGGTTTTGGTTTTGCCAGTGCTCCCAGGCTTTATCCCTGTTTTCATTTCTGACTTAGTGGTTTTCTGTAGCCATGGGAGGGTTGTGCTTTGGTTCTGGAAAATCTTATGGGGCATGGTAATTAAGGATGTTCAGGAAGGTAGTATTAAAAATTCAACTGCGTCATCTAGACTGAGGTACTTTAGAGCATGCCAGTTACATTCTTTGAGGGATGAGATGAATGAGAGTGGGTTAAAGTTTATTTTTACGTATTTGACGATAGATGACAGGTTTAGCTTGGTACAGGTATTTTTGAGTAGGAATGTTGGGGAGTGATCACTGAGGCTATCTGATAAGCAGCCTGTTATATATGACTGGGGGTTCTTACTGACTAGTATCCAATCCAGGGTAGTGTGCTTGCTGGAGTTTTTATTTATCCTTGTTGGTGACTGGACTAGTTGGGTGAAGCCATGAAGGTGTACATGATGGGTTGGATTGTTGCCAGAACAGGATTGCCAGTCAATATTGAAATCACCTAAGATGATAGTTTCTTGGGGGAGATGGTGGGTAGACCAGCTGAGGAGGTTTTCTAGTGGAGGGATGTTTTGGCCAGGTGGGAAGTAGCATCCAATTATGTTGATGGTTTTGTTTTGGTTAATTTTGAGGTTGGTATATATTATTTCTTCATTGCCTATTTCACTTACCACATGAAACACAAAGCATAAAGTACAGTTGTGTACACTTACCATAAATGTAGATGTTTGAGTGTATTCACTGTTGCAGTCATTACATTCGTGTAATCTGCTGGCAGGTCGCCCTCAATCAGCCTGATTAACAAAGTCTTGGGTCCTGCATCAGTTGCTGTCCCTTCTTCCATGACGTCAGGTCGTCAGGGGTATAAAACATGCAGCCGATGCCATTACATCAGTTTTTCTTGCCCCAGATGTCAGGAGCCCCCCTAATGGGGAGCAAATAAACATAAAAAAACAAAGGTATACCTCCAACAAAAAGCAAATATACCAAAAAGGCTTTTAACCTTAGCAAAGGAAAGCAGAGGTTTAGTCAGAAGAAATTAGAAGGCTGGAGGGAGGCTAACCAGGACTGCAACAGTGAATACACTCGAACATCTACATTTATGGTAAGTGTACACAACTGTACTATGTTCTTCATGTCTCACTGTTGCAGTCATTACATTTGGGTAGATTCCCAAAGCTATGGTTGGGAGGAGGGATTTATACAGCATTAGGGCCAGCTATAAGGCCCTGCAAGACAGCAGTGACAAAGCCAGCTCTGGATTTAGAGAAAACTGGCAAATGATAATGCTTGGTGAAAGTATGTACAGAACTCCAGGTAGCAGCCTCCAGGATGTCCCTGGTAGGAACACCTCTGAGAAAGGCTGCAGAAGTATATGCAGCCCTGGTGGAGTGAGATCTGATCTCCTGGGGGGTAGGTTTTCCATGGTGCTTATAGCAGAAATTAATGCAATGGCTTATCCATTTAGAAAAGATTTGTTTTGAAATAGCCTGCCCCTCTGCCCCTGCAGCAAATGCTACCAGCAGTTGTTCAGATTTTCTTCGAGGTTTAGTCCTGTCCAAATAGAATCTAAGTTGTCTGTGCACATCCAATGAATGCAGAATCCATTCCCCTTTGTTCTGTGGATTGGGAAAGAATGTTGGCAAATGAATGGACTGATTAAAAGCCACACTGGATACCACCTTGGGCATGAAGGATGGACTGGTCCTGAGTGACACCCTGTCCGCGTGAAAGATGATGAAAGGCTCCATTGCCATAAGAGCTTGTAATTCAGATATCCTTCTAGCTGAAGTGATTGCTAAAAGGAAGGCTGTTTTCCAAGAAAGAAATTTTAAGTCTTCAGTAGCAGCTGGCTCGAATGGAGGTAGAGTGAGTTTCTCCAATACAAAGTTAAGGTCCCAGGCAGGGGTTGGAGCTCTCCTGGGTGGTCTCAAGTTTTTGGCCACTCTGAAGTACTGCTTGAGCACAGGATGAGAGAAGAAGGGAGGTTCTGTGTTATAATGAGCTAAAATGGCTGAGGCGTGGATTTTAATGGAGGAAAAAGACAGGCCCTTGTGAAGCATCTCAGTTAAGTATTGTAAAATCTGAGGTAAATTCTGTGCTGCTGTGCTCATCCCTTGAGATTGGTTCCAGGCACAGAACCTTTTCCAGTTGCCAGCATAAGATTTTCTAGTACTAGGTCTCCTTGCCTCTAAGATGGCATCCATCACAGGTTTGCTGAGGGATGATAAGGGTGAATTTAAGTGATTAGCCAGGCTGCAAGGTTCAATGTTGGAAGTCGAAGGTGCAGAAATTGGTTCTCCTGCTGGGACAGCAGGGAAGGGGTCGGAGGCAGGCACCATGGAGATAACTGCGACACACTGCACAGGAGGGGGTACCAGTGTTGGTGCGGCCAGTCTGGAGCAATCAAGATCATCCTTGGTTTGTCCTGTTTGACTTTTAGTAGAACGTTGGAGAGCAGAGGCAGCGGGGGGAAGGCGTAGACTGATAGGTTTTTCCAGCTAAAGGACAGAGCATCCACTTTCCAGGCCTGTTTGTGGGGAGTCTGCTGACAGAGCAAACGGAAAGTGCTTAATCTTATTAAATCTTTTTGGCTTTTACTGGTCTGCATTGGTTTTGCTGCTACCCGACTTGTTTACTAGTTTAGTTTTGTGTTTATATTTTTTTTGAGTTTGTAATGGCTTCTGGATCTGCGAGCAATGTTACCAATAGCTTCGAACCAGAAAAAACACCTGAAATACTGAGGAGCTGTAATAGTGTTGCAGGAGCAACACCAGCATCAGAAAAAGATCCTAATGTTAACCATCTAGACTTTCTTTTAACTTCGAAGTCTATTTGTTTGAGACTTGACTATTTGGATAAACAACAGCAAGCTATACAGCACAGCTTGCCACCTTTAACATCTGACAATCTCACTACTGCTGGAATACGACGAGTATGTTCAACGGTGCAGGCATCCACTGAAGCGCCTAACAGGGAAGAGCCGGGTCTTAACACCGACCAAGTTAATTCTACAAGGCCACCGGCTCAAATGGAGGATTTACATTTCATTAACCACTCGAATAGACCAACGCCTCTTAATGGACATGAAATAAATCCTTCAGTAAACCCTTTAGACAATCAAGTGAATGTAGCGCTAACTTTTAATCAACGTGTTCCTACACCATCGAGCGCCAACATGGGGACTCAGCAAGGGAACAACAACACAGCACTGAGTGCAAATTTGGGCATTCAGCAAGGGAATAATTATTCAGTGTTTCCTGATCTCTCAACTTGGTTAGCGGAGAGATTTTCATTTAATATGACCTCTCCTGTTATGGAGCGACAGTCTGGTGGAGAAGGAGGTAATAACAATCCTGTTTTTGATATTGTTTCACATCTTAAAGTTTTTGATAACCTATTAGTGAAGGCTAAAAAACTGCAGTTGGAAATTTCCTATTTCAAAGAATGTTTGAAATGTAGAATAGTGCCTAAAGGTTTAAGGCACCACCAATTTCCCACTGGTTTGGTACCTGATTCAGCCTTTCATCAAGAACTTTTGGTGCTTTTTGATCGTCAAGGTTTTGAGTTGATTGAATGCATAGTTAAGCACTATTCTATATGGGTGGAGGACCTTAACAAACAAGTGGCAGAATTAGACGCTAAGATAAAACTTGACAATGATTTCACCAGGTACAAATATGAATATAGTCGTATTTTTACCAGTACCTGGTGAAACTTAAAAATAACAAAGCTAAAAAATTAGAACGAGACACTACAGCGTATAAGGAAGGTAAAGCGTATCCACTTCCTCCTATAGCCCAAGTATGGAAAACTGTTTCTGAAGGTAGTTCTATCCCTGGTTACAATAACCAGCCAACTGTGTTTCATTACACTAATCAGTTGCCTAATACTATGGTACAAGTAAATGAAGAAGTTAACCAAACTGAAAGGCAAGGTTATACGGAAGTCAGGAGAAGTGAAAGACTGGCTAACATCAACAATCAGCGTAATTCAAAAAACTTGAATTTTTCCGAGGGGAACCGGACAGGGACGAGACCCAAACAATGGTACAACAAGAATCAGAGGAAAACGAAAGAGAGTTAGGAGAGAAACAAGACTTGAATTTAATGTCTTATGGCACTAATGAATTACATGACAACTTAGTGCAACACATGATCCCCTTTGGTCAATGAGTCTTGCGACTTTTCACCTTCTGAAGATGTAGAAAGTGTTTTTTCTAGTCTCCATTCAGGTCCATCTGACCTAGTGCCTATGAGAAGTAAACCTATAATTATTACCAATAGAACAAATGACTTTAAAGTGTACAATTTTTCTTCTACTGATATAAGTTCGGACATGGTGGATTTCTTTTCCAAAGGTAACACATATGTCCCTAAACAAAATTGTGACTTGGTGAGAACAATTATAGATTTGAAAACTTTCACGAGGAAATTTAACTTTAACTTGATGATGGGGTCTAATGTAACTGCAGTTCAAGATGACCAATTTAGAATTCCTAGTACTTTTAACCCCTTCATCCACTTATTTCTGTGTTTGAACAAATGTGTGAACTAGATATTCGCTTTAACGTTAAACATAGAGGTAAAATCCATACTAAAGATCCTATTTTACAGAAAGAGAAGGGATTTTTGGAGTTTATTAAATTACATGATATTAGAGTCTGTAAGCCTGATAAAGGAGGGGGACTGGTAATTTTTGATAACATGGATTACTATAACAGAATGGTAGACCTGTTAGATGACCCCGCCTATGAAGTTAGTTCCCGCTCGGAGACCAATCATGCATATTTGGTAATAAAGGATAGTATATTAGACATGTTCATAGAGGGGCGAATTGAACAAAATATATTCAATTATATGTCTACACAATTTCCAAGGTACCTCTACCTTTTTGGAATTCCCAAAATACATAAAGATTTGGGTAATCCACCTATGAGACCTCTTGTCGATGGACGTGGGTCACCCACTTACCCATGTGCCAAGGTAATTGACTCTATTTTACAAAAAATTGTTAAACTTGAGTCGCAAATTTGTAAGGATTCCTGGTCATTTTTAGAGAAGTTAAATGGTTTGGACTTCAACCCTAACTACAACTTCCTTACCGTAGATGTTAAAGACCTCTACACCAGTATACCTCAAGATACTGGTATAGAGTGGGTAACTTGAGTTATGGTTAAGAATAAGGCTACAATAGATGAAATTTCACTTGTGAAAGATCTCTTGGAAATTGTTTTATATAACAATTTCTTTATGTTTGGAGACAACTTCTTCAGAAAATAGGTGTGGCAATGGGCTCCCCTTGTGGAGCTAGCATTGCTAACTTAGTGATGGCCCACTGGGAGTCTGAGTATGTGTTCAAAAATGACAGTATTAAAAACAAATTAGTCTTTTACACACGGTATCTAGATGATATCTTTATTCTGCTTAACGGTAACCAAAAGTCGAGTGAAACAGTATTAAATATTTTTAACACCTCAACTGATTTCTTCCTTTTCACTTCCACCTTTGATACTGATAGGATAGCTTACTTAGACATTAATTTATCAAAAAACCTTGCTTTGAAATGTTACCAGGCAAAAATACACAGGAAGGGAACATATTCGAACACGTTTTTACACTTTACCAGCTGCCACCCTTTTTACCAAAAACGTTCAGTAATTAAAGGTCAGTTAGTACGAGCAGCTCATATAGTTTCTACTGAACAGGATTTCCAAGAGGAATGTCAACTCTTGGGAACGATGTTTACACAGAGAGGCTACCCTTTGGAGCTAATTTCAGGACTGATCTTGGAAGTGAGTGACAAACGTACTAAAGGAATGTATAAACCTATTTTGTCAATGAAAAAGATAGTTACCATGCAAGAGATCACATCAGTAAATATGGAAAATTCTGTAGTAACAGAATTGAGTGTCCTTGCCACACCTGACTCACCAGAAACAAAGTTCATTACAACCTATAATACATTCAGTTACCACTGTATAGGGATACTACTTAAAAACTGGGTTATTTTTGCAAGTAACCCTAGTATATTAAACAAATTGGGTGAATACCCAGGCACTATATTTAGGAAGGGTAGGAATTTGAAGGTATTATATGAACAACGCCGGAAAAAACAACCAAAAATAACTGGTATGTACAAATGTCAAAACTGCAATTTTTGCAAATTAGTAACTGAATCCAACAGATTTGAAATAAATAATGTTCAATATAGACTGAAGTGTACGGCCAATTGCAACACTAGAATGGTAGTGTACCTGGCTAAATGCCAGGAATGCCAGGCATTTTACATCGGTAAGACGGAGAGGAGACTCCGTGACCGTATGTATGAACACTCATAATTAGCAGGAACAAACAAGACAATGCCCTAGCTAAACATGTGGCAGAATTTTCTTGAGATCAGTTCAGATTTTTAGTTATAGACCAGCCAGAGCTCGATGTTAGAGGTGGTCCTGCACCATTGCAACTCGAAGAACTGGAACTATTCTGGCAGATTAGACTTAATGCATATAATCTACCAGGTATAAATGAGACCTGTAGTTTGAGCAGTGTGTTAAAGCTTAAAAGTCTAAAAAGATGAATTTAGGAAAATATATTAATATAGAATGTCAGATTATTCTAATTAATTATTATTCATTTTTATATACATCTGGTTTTAACATGAATTAGATATAAACATATTTTAGATAGGAGAAGCTGTAAAGTGAATTGTTGATATATGTTTGATTTATTTATATTGAATGTTCACACTGAAATCTACTCTAGTATGGTTTTACTTATATATAAGAAATGTTCTATACACAAAAAAGACACATATCGATATATGTTATTTAGTATATATAAATAATACATAGATATATAGTTTTTCTTATATCTACTATTTTTTACATCAACTATTACCATAACTATTAGTATTATTAGAATTTCCCTTTATTCTTAGATTTATTACTACCACTATTTGGTTGTGAATGCTGTTTAGTATTTTTGCATAAGTATTTTACTATTGTCAGTGGATGGCTCTGTAATTAGAGAAGTTGGTTGCCTCTGTAAGTTAATTGATTAATCAACTAATTAACCCAGAGCGAAATGTATATATACTCACAATGTGATTACTTTTGTTGTCTGAAGAAGTTTGCTGACAGAGCAAACGAAAAGCGCTTAATCTTATTAAATCTTTTTGGCTTTTACTGGTCTGCATTGGTTTTGCTGCTACCCGACTTGTTTACTAGCAATGTATCACATTTTTTTGTATTTTTACCGTTTTTGTTTAAGTCTACAGTCACCTTTTCAGTCTGTATTGTCTGACATTTTACCAGCTCCTTCCACTTGTTAATCTATTTTTAAGACACTGGCACTTATTTTATGTATTGTGTTCATCTGTCAGATACGCTACTTATGGATCACTTGGATCTGCCAACTGTTTTTGTGTGTTGTGTCATCTTTACAGCATCTGTCCTTTCTTCTGCTGAAAATGAAGTATACATCACTGACCAAATAACTGTACTGAAATTATTTACTAATTGGGATGGCATGTCATTTATGCATTTCTATGTACTTCTGAGTCTCTGTGAAATAGGTTTCAAATTATGTCGAAGTTGTTTAACATTGTCTTTGCACCCTTCAGGTTGGGCCTTTCTTGTTTTTCTGTAGTGTCATTCTTACAGTGCCTGTTTTCAGAGGTTGAACACACTCGGGGGGGGGGGGGGGGGCGAGACTTAGATGATGTCAATTGTTGCTTTGTTCTGGGTTGCCCTTCTATAATGTACAGCTCTATTGTTGCTTTGTTCTGGCTTGCCCTTCTATAATGTACAGCTCTATTGTTGCTTTGTTCTGGCTTGCCCTTCTATAATGTACAGCTCTATTGTTGCTTTGTTCTGGCTTGCCCTTCTATAATGTACAGCTCTCTGGTGTTCCATCTTATTGAGTCTGACCCTCAGTTTTCAGACTTGATGCTAATCACTGTCCTCTAGTTTGGAGGTCTTTAGGACCACTCAAATTGGGACTAACATTCAGTTTTGGCCATGCTGGACTGCAGATGCAGTTTTGGATCTGTATGCAATGATTATATCCTGTTGATCTCTTAGGGCCTGTGCTTTGAGCAATGGCTGCAGAAATGATTTAATACCATTTTTCACAACTTTTTCACTGCTGCTGCTCTGTACATCATTTTTGTGATGCCATCTGTACCTAATGAGATTGTGCAATGTTAATTCTCTCATGACTGAAATGATTTTCTTTTTTCAACTCTGCTGTTCCCCAATTGACCCACCACTAGTATCTCTCTTCCTGTAGCCACATCTACACTATTCTACCCACGTACAACATACCTCCCTTTCAAGGCAGTCATGGAAATGCCCCTTCACCAGGTGGACTCCCAACATCTCAGAGAGATAGCCTTGCAGCAAGATTCTTAGAGGTGGGGAGCATGGACCCTGGTGGAAGAAGTGGACATGACACTGGGGAGCCACCATGCTGCAGTAGCCAGTCAAGTACCATAACGGGGAGAGCAACATGCAAATCCACTATACAGCATAAAGTGCTATGTCATTTCTCATAGAAAGTTTGCTTGCAGTTTTAACAGTTTCCAACAGAGGTTGCTTATGCAGTGATCCCTTTCTAAAAATCTCCAGGAGAAAGGAGAGTTGGGCATCAGCAACTTCATCTTATCCCTCCAGGTTGATCATTCCAGCAGTTGCAGTTTGTTCTTGAACTTGCATCAACTTGAACTCACGTCAACTGAGGGAAAGACTAATGCACCACCGGGCCAGCTAAGATGAAACATTCTGCACTGGAGTCCTAAGATGATTATGAATGGTTTTAAGGCCCATCTTTGGGCTCCTTATGCTTGACATAAAAGATACTAGAAATTCTTACAAACCACAAACCGATGCAAACTAAGTAAAACAAAAAAAGGCAAGCAGCAATACCAAGCAGTCCATTTAGCAGTTAAAAATTATTAAAGCTCATTAAACGGATTTTTAACTACTAAACGGACTGCTTGGCATTGCTGCTTGTCTTTTTTTGTTTTACTAGAAGTTCTTACGCAACATTTGCAGCCATAGTTTTAGTATGGTAGTAGTGCATCTGCTGTGAACTTCTCAAATGTTACCAGTGGTATACCACAAGGCTAAATGTTGAAGGCTTAACATCTGAAACTTCACTTACTCAGCATAGGATTAATTTATTTGCTGACCTGCTGTCCCTAGTGTTGAACAATAATTTTATCACATTAGACCATCACTTGTTTTATCATCAGCTCAAAAATATAGCAATGGCTTCGGCATGTGGCTCTCCCTATACAAATATTGTGATGACTGAATAGAAGAAAAGGTTTGTTTTAGATAGTGCCTTGAAGGATTGTTGGTACTTGTATAGCAGATACCTTATCGTATGGAAGGATCGGGTTGAACTGATTCCAGGTTTTGTAGATTATCTTACTAGTACCACTGATTTTCTTTCGTTTACATGTGAGATTGGTAAGGATTGGTAAGGATGAAATATCTTACCTAGATGTCATGCTAATTAAAGATTAAGATGGCAAACATTTGATTTCAAGGATTTATATGAAGGCTACTTTCTAGAATAGCTATTTACATTTTTCTAGTGCCCATCCTATCTCCCCAAAGAAAGGTGTAGTAAAACGTCAGCTGGTCAGGGCAGCAAGGGTGAAAAATGTTTTCAAGGTTTTTTCTTTTTTTTTTGGATGAAAGTCATTTTATAAAGAGGATGCTTCTGAGTATGGGCTACCCATAATGTTTTTTAAATAATATTCTGGATGAAGTCATTTTGCAAAGAGATAGTCATTGTTTTACTCCTATTTTGAAAAGAGACTGTTTGGACCTTGTTAGGTCTAAGGTACAGTCGGTGGAGGTGACACCTATGTGGAATTCCAGCTTTGGGAACAGTTTCAGCACTTCTTACAGCTATGATAGTGAAACTATTAAATCTATCTTTTTAAAAAATTGGTATGTCGGGACAGAAAATATGGAGACCTATAACAAACTAGGGTACTGTCCAGTAGTGGTTTACAGGAAGGGTGTGAATTTTAAGTCTCTTTTAGAGTTGAACACAGGGGCGAATAAAGAAATTGTTGATAAGGGTATGCATCATTGTTCGAGGTGCCACTATTGTAAGTTTGTTATTGAGGGTGAAGTGTTTTTAGTCAATGGTACTGTTATTAAGATTTTGGGTAGTTTTAATTACACCTCTAAAGGAGTAGTTTATATTGTCACGTCAGTCATGTCTATGTTTCTACATCGGTAAGACGGAAAGGACATTAAAAGAGAGAATGAATGAGCCTCTCCGTGACATTAAAAATGCCAAACAAGCCAATGCCCTTGCAAAATATATTAAATTATATCCTGGTTACGTTTGAATTTTTTTATTGTGGAACAGGTTATCCCTAATACTCAGGGTGGACCTTGGGGTTAAATAATTGAGAACAGAAAGCTGGTGTGGCAGCTCTGATTGAATGCTTGTGTTCATCTACGCATTAATGGTAGTATTTCTATTTCTTCTTTATTGAAATTCAAGTGTCATGATAGATAGTTTTTATTGCCTTACAGTTTTGAACATTTTATGAATTTATCATATTTAAATGTTTATACTATATATATATATATATATATATATATATATATATATATATATATACACACACACACACACACACACACATACACAATTTTTTTAAATTTATGTTAATGTATTTTTTTATTTTTTATTTATATGAGTATATTGTTTCTGGTGCTATGTACCTTTAAAACGTTTTTTAAAGTTTTTGGCAGAAAAGATCATGTGATTTTGAAGGGTTAAATACTGGAGTTTGTTTTATTATGTTGTTTGACAAAATCTTATCATAAGACAAAAGGGCTTATCTTAATACTATAAAATGTATTTTAACAGTTACATGTTTTAGCTGCAGTCTGTGTTGTCCCACATTCCGTACCTTTTTTTCGTATTCATTGTGATCTCTGTCTAGCCTTTTGAACCATTTAAAGATACAACTCCCCTTTACCTTCTATTCCACTGTAGAATAAATAGTTCAAGAAATATGTGGTTAAAGGAAATAAATCTTCAACAGATAAGACAAGTTGGCATGACAGATTTATATCCCAACATGTTACTCAGGCAGAGAAGCACCTTCTATGTAAACCTAGATAACTGGATGGTCAGCCTCTGATTCGCCCACCTTTCCCTGTCTATCTTCTGTCACCTGCAAGGCTGCTAACTCCAATCCTCCACTGCCAGCTTCTACAGGTACCTCAGAAATACTCAGGGCATTATCCAATCTGTGCCACTGAGGTAGCTCAAATAAAATAACAGATGCTTTAATAAAATGCAGTTTTTTTAGTCCTTACTGTTATGCTAAGTTTTTCAATGGTCAAGCTCTTTAGTGCTTACTGTCTTGTTAAACTTTTCAAGAAGCCATATACATCTGTCCGGGTTTCTTTAAAGGTCTTTTATCTCTGAAACATTTTCTAGGGCACTTCACTTTGAACATGTGATCTTTCTTTCTGTTCACCTTTTACTGAACTACAATTATACTTGAACATGCATTTTGAGAAGCCTGTCTTTGCAGCTCATCACCGTTTTCAGTCTCTCTCTTCCTGTAGCAGTACAGGTCATGACATTTTTCTGCTTTTCTTCCCTGACTCTGATGCATCTACCTCAGGCATACATCTGCAATTCCTTTTATACAGCTTTCCATTTTTTCATAAAGCACAGAGAACCTTGCTTCAGCTGCTTTATAAAGCACAGAGAACCTTGCTTCAGCTGCTTTATAAAGCACAGAGAACCCTGCTTCAGCTGCTTTATAAAGCACAGAGAACCTTGCTTCAGCTGCTTTATAAAGCACAGAGAACCCTGCTTCAGCTGCTTTATAAAGCACAGAGAACCTTGCTTCAGCTGCTTTATAAAGCACAGAGAACCCTGCTTCAGCTGCTTTATAAAGCACAGAGAACCTTGCTTCAGCTGCTTTGCCAACTGCTTGTACTAGTACCCCACGGCTTAATAATGCAGAAAAAATTAAATAATAATCCAAATAGATAAGACAGATGGCTTTTTCAAAGTGAAACACATCAGTGCTTTCTTAAGATACGGTAGAAGCTGATCAGTGCACCTCTTCTTTCAGACCTTTGTTATGACATGTACTGCATATGATACAAACATTGCACTAGACGTTCTTTATGAGCAGACATTTCTGGAAAATACAATGTACCTGTTGCTCTTTTTTTTTTTTTTTGCACTTCACTATTCCCAGATCTAATTTATGTATCTTCTCAAGCTTTTCAGTTGGGAACTACCATATTGCCAGCTTTGACCATTAAGCCTTGGACATGACTTATTTCCACACTGAAAGGAAAAGGACTGAATTTATTTCTTTAGAGATGTTTTTTTACTAAAGCCAGCTCTTTACTATAACATCTTTCACTTTTTATGTCTAGCCATGCATCCCAAATCTCAGACACATTCTGGTAACCTTGATAAGTGTAAGCGGGGGCTTGGGAGATGAAACCTTTACAGGTTGCCTATGTCCATTAGAGACCTGGCTGGAGGTTGGCATAATGGTCAAGGTGTTTACCTTACAGACACAAGATGCAGGCTTTGATTCTCACGTGGGGTAATTGCTAGGCTTAAAACAAATACAAGAGCAGTTAGCCTAGTACTAATCTGTGAACCTATGAACATAGTTGTGAAACTAGGAATTAATTTCCTGCTTCATATGGGTGAGGAGCCTGTTCCAAAGAAGGGGTACACTCTGGGATACACATCTGTCTCACAGGCAAGCTTTAAGTCTTTAGAACGGGTAATTCTGCTGTTGTTTATTTTGCAGATCTGCAGGAGGTCCATTAGAGTGAAATCTGACAATTCCTTATATGACCAGCATAGATCTCCCCTCAGCAGCCTGTAGAAGGCAAAATACAGGGATAGGGTGTTGGGAGGTCTGCATAGGACTTGTTACTTATGTCCTGCATACTTTTAGTGAGGAACCTCCGTGGACATACCAATTGTTGCATGTACCTGGTTAAGCACATACAAACGTGGGCACTGTACTCAATGATAAGTCTGATGAATGCTGAATATAATAGAATAATGACCTCCTTGGACTTAGGTGCCATACCTTTGTTTATCAGTTGCAAAACACACTGATTTCCTCACTACTGTAGACACATGTTGGTCAATGACAAGATTACTGTCTTGGTGTCCCCCCAAGTGCCTGAGTACTTGGTCAACTCTTAGGGGTGTGCTGTGAATATGATAACTATCTCGTCTGCATTTCACTTTCAGATCATAATTCTGTAAATTAAGTTGTTACCATTGTTCTGCAATCTTAAAGAAGCCACCAACACAGACTTTCAGGGATATGCTTTTCAATGGTTTGTAATCTGCTTTCACATGAACTTCCTTAACACAGACATAATCAATAAATATCCCACATTCATGCAATACTGATTTTATCCAACCATGTCTATTTGTTGTAGATTTTCCTAACTTGCAGTTAAGTGGTCTATTCCCTTATGGGAATCGCGGTTCTTATACAACTCTGACTACCATCTACTTAGAACACATCTGGATTATTCACATCATAGTTCTGGAATACTGGAGTATCTCTAACTAGTTTTCTGAGTATTGGTTGATGGTCCTTACATATTCCCAGTGTACGGAAAGCAGTTGTAACCAAAGTACTGGATGTACTTCAGCAGACAACAGGCAGAAAAAGGAGTGGAAATGAAGCTGCTTCATGGTCAATACTGTCTGCTTTCAGTGCAGACTCAGTGTTAACGTTGCCTACTGGGTGCTTAACAATCCTTTAAGTGTTGTTAAGGTTGGGTCTTGCACTACAGGATTGCTTAACCAAGATAATATTTAACCATTTTGAGCATAATCACAATGCTTCATGCACTATAAGATATTATGCATGAGTTTTGTAAGATACTACATCATTCCTAGAAATTTCTTGATAGCCTCTTATCTTTAGCATTGCACAGCTGCTCTGACTTTGAGCATCAGAATATGACCCATGCACTGCAGACTTGTCGCCCTTTATATCTGCCAGGAGTGGTATCAATCTGTCATGCCAGCTTGCCTTATCTGTTGATTTAGATTTATTTCTTTTAACCACATATTTTCGGAATGATTGATTCTACAGTGCAGCAGGGGGGGTCAAAGAGGGTTGTACCTTTAAATGGTTCAAAAGGTTAGACACAGATCAGCATAAAGAAGTCCATCCTGAAGACATGCTTTCTTAATTAATTCAGCAGCTGTAACAGTCTCTTGTTAAGCATTTTTTGTGCCACACCAGACACTAATAGAGCATCAATTATGTTTACATCACCGTCCAAATATTCAATTGGTTGTGCAGCAGCAATTTGAAATATGTCTGATGCTGAAGAAATGCCAAGCAGAAGTTGAAGAAACACATGTATTCTTAAGGTATACTATTTGAAGCTTGTGTTATTTGCCACAAACTCTGATTTGCATTTAGCATTGAAAATAACTTAGCATATAGCTTTGATGAAAGCACTTAAATGGGGAAAAGTTATCTTTTACTCGCCATATTTGGATCTTGTAGATTAATCCAAATACATATCTTATCCTGCTTCACAACAGTGACAATACACCCATTCTCAAGTCTTCAGCTTCTTCTTAATGCCACTAACTTTTACTTCAGTGTTTGTTATGTTTATTCCCGAGAGCTATTGGCAGTTTTGTTTCCCTGGACATCACTGGCACAGATCAGGAATAAGCAGTAAACACAATTTTCCTGGTATACTTTATTAGGTTGTAATAAATTGGTGTAGTTATGAAGGATATCAATGCTAAGGCTGCATACGGTACATGTAATGTGAAATGTCTCTGCAGTTGTGCCACTATAAGCTTACATCTGTAATCGTTTTTACCCTTTGATTTTATTAGCATTTCTAGCTTCTTACATCCCAAGTGATCAAAAATATTATGAGAACTAACTTCTTTAGGTGTTACGAGTTGAAAACGTATCATGTACTTATTTTATTTTCACACAGCTGTACCATTTGGGCTACTGAGCTTACTCGCTGCCCTGAAAACATTACCATTGTGCACGCAGTTTTCTTTTCACCATCTTTTAGTCACAATATCTGCAGAAAAATATTACTTCATGCCTTGAATAGGTTAAAATAAACATTTTAGGAACTTTCGGTAGTTCTTGCCAACAGCCTGATTTCTATGCTTTTTTCTCAAATTAAAATGTGGCAATGCATAAAAAGCTAACAACTCTTTTTTCACAACATCTCATTTTCACATCTCTGCTCAGGATGTACATTCTTTTACAAATACTTGAGAAATGACCCTTTCTTGTACAAAGTCTACTGCATTTATTACAAGCAAGACATTCCTTCTCATGCTTAAAGATAATACCTCCATCCATCATACGTCTTGAAGTTTACTTAAATAAGTGTTTGTCTAAACCTTGTGGCTCTTTTCTTTCATTCTCATTTGGCTTTTTCATATGTATTTCTTTTGCAACACATTTTTATATGATGTCTCAGTTCTTCCTTTTTATTTCAAATGCATTTTTATCTTACACTCATCAACTTTACCAGATTAAGTCTTTTAACTTTAATTAGTAAATTCACTTGCTCTAAATAAAGCCACTGCCTCTGATAAAGTTAAATCTGCTTCTCTTAAAGTTGTAATTCAGAGAAGCCATGTAGCTCATACCTGTAATTATTCCAAGTAACCAGAAATAAACTGACAGAACAAGTGCAAGTATGATTACTGCAATAAATGTCATTAAAAAAGGGTACGTGACATTGTCAAATTTGAGAAGAGTGCAAAACAGAAGTCAGGCATTCAGAAGATTTGTGTGGACCTTCAGACATTTAACATATAGTTTATACTATCCAAAATCTAAGAGATGAGTAGAAAAAAATACATCTAAACAGTAGAAAGCCTCTTAAGAAAGAGCAATATCAAAGTTTACGAGGAATGGAATCTTGCAATTTTAGAAAGAAGAAATACTCCACTGCAGGGCCTTAATTCTCTTACCATCTCAACTGATAAAGGGGAGAAAACTGAAAAATGAGTTACCTACTTCCACAATATATTAACGCATGTAAAAAACACATCGGAAAGAAATCATCATACAGAAAGAATACAATATCAGAAATTTGAGGAAACCACTATATTTACAAGTCAGAGACATAATAAGAATGCAAAAGCCATGAGAATGTCCACAGTTAAAATCAGTACGAGTTGATCAAGCAGCTCGAAAAGATCTTATGAAAAATTGTATGTCAGGAAATGCAGACATCTGCATAAGAAAAATACATCAAAGCTTAGCATGGGTAACTCCACTTTTAGCACAGGTAATACCTGTGGGCGCAATCACTGATCTGAGACAACTGCTCCTTCTGTAGAGGTAGATTTCATTTGTTGAAAAGTGTACATGCCTTTGTGTGTTTATTCTAGGTTAGACGGAGGTGGGGGGGGGGGGTTCTGAAAATGTATTTAGCTTTTTCGTATGGCTGCTTTCATTGAAATAAAAACTCTTTAAAAATGTGACATGGGTTCAAATGGAAATGAGAAGAGGCAGCTGTATAAATGGCCAGCCTGAAAAATGGTCTGTGCATGGAAGTCAAAAGCTGTAAAAACACATTCAAAACCACTGTCATATATAACAGGCAGAAGTGATAGTCTTCTATCATAATGACTACACTTGCCCACATTATCATGGGAAGTAAATGGCCTTACAAAAATAGAAAAAAAGCAGAGACTTGAATTACACTAAGAAATGTAGGTTGCATCATGAAATAGAAAGTGGAATTCTTGTGCAGATCCTCACAGAGAATAACAACTATACAGAATATTATTTTCATAAATAGCAGAAAGTATTCTAAGAACTAAGCCAACACAAGAATGGAGAAAGGAGACTTTTGCCAAAAGGGATGACAGCAAATTGGGGTGCAGAACATCAGCAAGAGGGAGCAGGAATTTATTGGAGAAAACTGGCAAAGGAGCCAAAGCAATGGAAGCAAATGACTAGAGAGGGAAAGGTAACAGAATGGGATGAGGCCAAGAGGATGTTTGGACTGCAGGCTAGAGACTGCCTTCCCTACCTTGGATTGATATTACAGGCAAAGAAAAAGGGAATAAGTGAAAGACCTGTTGGGGTTTTTAGTCAAATCCAGAGCTGAAGCTACAATTCAAAAAGGGATAATTAGTAGGGTGTATAAAACATTGCATGATAAATCTAAAAATCAATCAAAGGAAGTTAGAAAATATTGGGAAGAGAAACTGGAAAAAAATTATAATTTATTGATTTTGACTGTATTACCTTGATTGTTATGTTGAAATGTGATATTTTTAGGTTAATTAGGAAATTACATACACAGTGCTGGATGAAGTTGTATTTGTAATAATACAAATTATCTGTTTCTTCTACAGATGAATACAATAGCACGAATAACAGTTTTTTATTCTAATGTTTCCGATTTTTAATCTAATGCATACCGTTTACTAAATACTTAGGATATAGTATATAAAAATATATTTATGTCCCCCTTCACTCATGAGGGAATCCAACACTTTTCCGCCATGTTAAATTTTGGGATCTATATTATGATGTTGAAAGATGAGTTCACCGAACAGGTCTTTACCGCCTGTAAATATCAACCTTTTGAAATGCCGAACGGCCACTTCAGAGAATTTTTTCCAGAGGGAAAAAAAATCACTTGGCCATCATCAGGGATTTGCCCTTTTCCCCACTGTAGTGCGATCTTGGAGTTGTTATATTTAGTTGGGGATGGGAGGGGCGAAGCTCCCCGCTCTGTAGGGTTTAAAAGTTTGGTTTGTTTGTGTACGGCCATGCAATTTTTTCCCCTGGGAAAAAAATTCGCTGAAGTGGCCATTCAGCATTTCAAAAGGTTGATATTTACGTGTCGATAAAGACATGTTCAGTGAACTAGTCTTTCGACAATGTAATATAGACCCAAATTTTGCAATGGAATCTAAGTATTGGACATTTATGTCTCATATAAAGGATGTGAGTTTTAATTTAACTAAATCAGAACAGAAAGCCTTAATGGGTTTAAGTAAGTAGAAGAAATTAGTGTTTTAACCCTCTGATAAAGGTAACAAAACAGTGGTGGTGCATTATACTCAATATATACGAATGTGTAAGGAACATCTGACTGACAAAAATGTATATGAAGTACTGAACATTTCTGTGTACAAGGAAACATTGGAAAAATTTTAGGATTTACTGCATAAAGGATATTGATTAGGGTATGTATCAAAAGAGCATACTACAAAGAAATTTAGCACTGAAGGATGTACAATGGCATATTTTCACTGTCTTCTTAATATCCACAAAGATTCTATAAGACCCCCCCCCAGCCACCCTATAGTTTCTGCTTGTCAATATTTTTTTGCATAAGATAAATTTACTTCATAAACATTTACTTCCATTTGTTAAAAAAATTACCCTCATATATTAAAGATACTTTTGATTTTTTAGGGAAGATATCAGACACTGAATGGACCCAGGAAATGTTTTGGATTACATTTATTTTATTTTATTGACATTTGTTAACCGGGTTGGTCCAGCTGGGTCAGAGGTCTGCTTTCAGTGGAGACCCGAGGAGAAAAGCTCCAGTTACAAAAAAAATAAGGATTACATGGGTAACAAAATAGAAAGTAGCAAAACCAAGTGACATTCCCAAAACATATTAGTACTAAATTGATCATACTTGAAACATATTTAGATTACCCTAAGAAAATAATCACAGTGAAATAAATAGATTAACTATTTTTTGATATATGAACAAAAATTATTTACAAGTGATCTTTTGATATATGTACAAACAAGTCGTATGCAAGTGATCAGATTTATTGCCTAGGCTTCCTAGGAAGGCATATTTGCTTTCAGGAGTTCAGAGTGAAGAAACGTCATAGGATAAAGGGGAAATTAGGTAGGTTCTAAGCAGGGACAGGATTTGGTATTGAGAAAATAAAATTTGAGTTCCTTTTTAAAGTGTGCAGGGTGTATGATGGAGCATAAGTGTAGAGGAAGTTTGTTCAAAGTGTGGGCTATTGAGCCGTTGTATAGTAGTTTGCCTATGTTTTTCTTTGGATGCTCTACATTCAGAAGTTGCTGGTTAGAGGTGTGGAGGGTTCTAGACGGGGTGTAGGTAGATAAAAAAGTAGTGAGAGCTGGACAAGATGAAGGTCTGTATAGAATGGAGTGTATAACTTGAAATTGAGAAAGTAGCAGTAGTTGAGGGAATTCGAGCCATTGTAATGAGTTCAGGGCAAGGCAGTGATGGGAGTTGTAGGGGACGTTAGTAATGAATCGTGCAATTTTGTGGTAAGTTTGTTGCAGTTTGTTCATGGTTGTAGCTTGTATATTTGGTTAGTACTGGGGCTGTGTAGGGAAGTGTGGGCAGGAGGAAGGACTGTGCTAAAGAGAGTCTAGCATTTGGAGTAAGAAATCTTTTGTTGCGATAAAGCAGGCCAAGTATTTGGTGTGTTTTTTTTATTCCTTGCAGTAAGTGTAAGTTAAATTTGAGTTCATCATCAATAATGATGCCTAACAGTTTTGTATGTGGTTCAGGTTTTATGATAGTGTTGTTGGAGGATGTTATAGTAAATGTGGAATTATGGTTTGAAAGTGAGCGGGGAAGAAAGAGCAAGAGCTTGGTCTTCTTGGGGTTAAGGATAAGAAGACTGTCAGATAACCATTTCTCTGTGGATAGAAAGGAGTTCTGAGTAAGGGTGAGAAGGTCTGTAATACTACTAGAGATGGAGATTAGTGCAGAGTCATCTGCATATTGTATAAGAGAAGATTGTCTGCAAGAGGTGAAGAGGTCATTTGTAAAGATGTTGAATAGAAGGGGATCCGAGATAGGGCCTTGTGGAACACCCGTTAGAACAGATATATAGGGAGAGCAGGAGGAGAGCCATTTGACAGATTGCTGCCTACAAGAGAGAGATAGCTGGAGAACCAGGCAAGGGAGGTAGAAAATAGGTTGAGGTTAGATAGCTTTGTAAGGAGTATTGAGTGAGGGACTGTATTGAAAGCTTTGGAAAGGTCAAGGAAGAGGCAGGATATTAGTTGATTGTTATCAAGGGCTTTGGCTATGGTATGAGTGAAAGATAGGAGGGCGGTGGATGTGCTGTGGTGGAGATGGAACCCATGCTGAGTGGGAGTGAGAAGGTTGTGTTGGAGGAGGTGGTTGAGAATTTGTAAGTGAATGCATTTCTAGAGTACCTTGGAGAGGGGAAAAAGAATACCAATGGGACGATAGTTAAATGGACCAGTGGAGTTGCCACAGTTATGTAGTGGGATAGTAAAAAAGGATTTCCAGATAGCAGGAACTGTAGCTTCCTGTATAGATCTGTTAATGAGAATGGATATAGGATAGGCTATAGATTCTGCAGCAAGTTTGAGGAACGTAGGAGGTAGGTTATCGGTAGAGAAAGAACATGGTTTAAGTTTTATAAGAAGAGATTTAATGTAAGAACTTGACACAGGTGTAAATGAGAAGAGGTTGAGGGGAGTAGTGGTAGTTGCACTGGAGAAAATACCAGAAACAATCAGGAAATCAGGTAAGCTAGGTAGATGTGAGACTGAGAAGGCAGGGGGGGGGGGCAGAGGTACAGGTAGAAAAGAACAAAGTAAGTCAGTAGGGATGTACAGCAGAAGATTAGAGTACCAAACCAGGGGCCAGGCACTAGAAATAGAGGAGTGCAGTTGTCAAGAGGAGAGAACAGAGAAATGTGTAGAGGAGGGCACTGTGGTCAGAGTGTTCGAGAGAGCTGGCTAATTCAGGGTGAAGAGTAGGATGTAGAGAGCAGAGGCAGACAAAAGGGAGCGGTCCAGAAAATGTGCAGGCTTACAGCCTGGACAGGAGCACCAGTACAGGTATTGAAATACAGTATGTATTACTTTAGGCTGCACTTACATAAATTGTTTTCTTGATATTCTAGAGGGGAATACCCACACAGGGCAATTGACTCTAGGAGGGTCAAGCTAGGTCTGCCACAGGACTTGGATACGGCAGAGACTATTGCTATACTAGAAAAAAAGAAAAGAGAGAAGACAGGGGTTAGGGGTCGAGAAAGAGCAACAATGGCAGGTACTATAAGTGAAACAAGCTGTTAATGTACATGGGGGTGGTGGAGGAGGGCGTTAGTGAGTATAAGTAGGTAGTAAGTCTGTATGTAAGGGCAGCAGGTAGGACTGCTATGTGAGTGGGGAGACTAGAGCAAGGAGCGCACTCTGGGTGTAGGGGAGAGAGTGCAGGTATGAGTTAAGGGTTGGAGAAGTGCAGGTATGTAGTGAGTGAGAAAGTACAGTTTTGTACCTACCATAAATGTAGATGTTCAAGTGCTAATACAGCTGCAGTAATCACAGATGGGTTTTCAGCCGTCAGGCGGTCCCTCGGTCGGCCGAATTCCAAAGTCTTGGTCCGGCGTCGGTTGTCGTCGCTTACTCTTCTGACGTCAGTAAGGCCAGAGTATATAAGACACAGCCAACGCCATGTTCTTCAGTCTTTCTTGCCCCAGATGTCAGGTGCCCCCAAAAGGAAGGCAATACATAAATAAGGCTTATCTACATATGCAGGCAATGCAATGTAATGCAAAATCAGTGTAAGCAAGCAAATAAAACATAGCAGGATAACCCAGTCAGGTGGTATGAAGAGGTTGTTAGGCCCCATGCCTTTACCAAGTGGGGAAGGAGGGAGGAAACCTGTACTGCAGCTGTATTAGCACTCGAACATCTACATTTATGGTAGGTACAAAACTGTACTATGTTCATCGTGCATACAGCTGCAGTAATCACAGATGGGTAGAGTCCCAAAGCTATGCATAGGGTGGTAGGTACTATGAGGAACTGGGTTGAGCCAGAATGCCCTGCAAAACAGCAGTGGCAAAGCCTGCTCTTGTTCTGGAATATAAGGGTAGGTGGTAGTGTTTTGTGAAGGTATGTACAGAACTCCAAGTGGCTGCCTCCAAAATATCCTTAGTAGGAACGCCTCTGAGGAAGGCTGTAGAGGTGGCTGTGGCCCTAGTGGAGTGAGATCTGATACCAGTAGGGACAGATTTCCCATGATAGGAATAACAAAACCGTATGCAGTGGCCAATCCACTTGGAAATGGTCTGTTTGGAAACTGGTTTCCCTTGAGCCCCTACGGCATAGGACACAAAAAGTTGTTCTGATTTCCTGAAGGACTTTGTTCTGTCCAAATAATAACGTAGCTGCCTATGGATGTCTAAAGTGTGAAGCAGCCTCTCCCCTTTGTTTTGAGGGTTAGGATAAAAGGTAGGTAGGTGTATGGCTTGATTTAAGGCTACCCTGGATACCACTTTTGGCATAAAAGATGGGTTAGTACGAAGGGGAACCCTGTCCTGATGGAAGATGAGGAAGGGCTGCACTGCCATGAGGGACTGTAGTTCAGAAACCCTACGAGCTGAAGTGATGGCCAGAAGGAAAGCTGTTTTCCAGGACAAATGTTGCAGATCTGTTGAGGCAGCAGGTTCAAAGGGAGGCAATGTTAATTTTTCTAGTATGTAATTAAGGTCCCAGGCTGGTATTGGTTGCTTCCTTGGAGGTCTTATATTCTTAGCCCCTCTGAGGAACTGTCGTAAGAGTGGGTGAGAGAATAAAGGAGGATCCGTGTTGAATTCTGCAGAAATGGCTGAGACATGTATTTTTATGGAAGAAAATGAAAGTCCACTGTTCAGCAGTTCAGCTAGGTACTGTAAAACCTGAGGCAAGTTCAATTTTCTAGGGTCCTGGCCTCTTTTCTCATTCCAACAGCAAAACCGCTTCCATTTTGCAGAGTAAGCTTTTCTAGTAGATGGTCTTCTGGCCTCCAAAATGACATCCTGCACCTCCTTGGAGAGTAGGGACTGTTGTGGTGTCAAGGAATTTTCCATGCAGCGAGGTTGAGTGTTTTCAGCTGACTGTGAAGAGTTTTGTAGCTGTTCTGAGTCAGTAGGAGATGCGTTAGAGACAGGGACCAGGGAGGAGTATGTGTTAGGCTCCTCAGGAGTGGATAGCAGTGTTGCCTTGGCCAATCTGGAGCAATCAGTATCATCCTCGGTTTGTCTGTTCTTGTTTTCAAAAGCACCTTGGGCAGAAGGGGCAGAGGTGGGAATGCATAAACTGTCCATGCTGTCCAACTGAATGAAAGGGCGTCCACTTTCCAGGCCTTTGGATGAAAGGTCCTTGAACAAAACTTTTTCAGTTGATGGTTCCTGTGGGAGGCAAAAAGATCTATGTCTGGCCTCCCCCACGCTTGGATTATCTCTGTAAACACCTGAGGATGTAACTTCCATTTGTGTGGATCTGTCATATTTCTGCTTAGAGTGTCTGCCAGTGTGTTTTCCAGTCCTGGCAAGTACTGTGCTTGAAGTTCGATTTGTCTTTCCAGAGCCAAGTTCCAAAGAGTCATGGCTAGTCTGCACAAGGGGTATGAATGTGTTCCTCCTTGTTTGTTTATGTACCACATTACTGTGGTGTTGTCTGTTCTTATCAGTAATTGTCCTGGATGCAGGAAGTCCTTGAAAGCTGTAATTGCATTTATCACTGCTAGCATTTCTTTTTGATTGATGTGAAGGTGCTTTTCCTTTTGGGACCATCTGCCCTGAATGCACCTGTCCTTCATGTGCGCCCCCCCAGGCGTAATCTGAGGCGTCTGTGGTTATGACTTGTTTTGCTTGAGGCTTGCAGAATGGAAGGCCTGTGTTTACTTGACATGCTTGGGCCCACCATAGAAATTCCTTTTGCAAACATGGAATTATTGGTATAATTGCTTCCAAACTGTGACTGTGTTGAGACCATAGATTTTTAGGTACCACTGAAGTTTCCTCATATGCAGCTTTGCACATGGGATTAGAAGAATGCAAGATGCCATGAATCCCAGAGCCTGCAGGATTTTCCTTGCAGTAAGCCTGGTACTTTTGCTAGTGTTTTGAAGTACTGAGATAGTTGCCCTTGTTTTTCTGGCGTAAGATATGCCATCTGGGTGTTTGTGTCCAAGTTGGCACCCAGGAAGGTTATTTTCTGAGATGGTGTTAGTCTTGATTTCTCCTTGTTGATGGTATATCCCAGAGAAAGCAGTAACCGTGTCACATAAGCCAGATGTTCCAGTAGTATCGTTTGCTGTCCGCTTGGATCAGGCAGTCGTCCAGATAAGGGTAAATTTGTATCCCTTGAAGTCTGCAGTAGGCAATCACTGATGCCAGGCACTTTGTGAATACTCTGGGCGCAGTAGATAAGCCAAAGGGCAATGCAGAGAATTGATAGTGGATTGAACCTGCAAGAAATCTGAGGTATCTTCTGCAGCTTTGTCTGATTGGGACATGCAGGTATGCCTCCTTGAGGTCCAATGTTACCAGCCAAAACTCCTTGCCCAGCATGGGAAGAAGTTGCTGTAATGTGAGCATCTTGAATTTTGGCACGAGTAGGAATGTGTTTAGGATGGATAAGTCCAAAATGGGTCTCCAGTCGGTTCCTTTTCTTGGTACCAGAAAAAGTCATGAATAAAAACCTTGACCTTGTTGGAGTGTAGGTACCTTTTGTATAGCTCTCATGTTTAGGAGCTTTGAAATTTGCAGTTGTGCCTCTGCCCTTTGATTTTGTGGCAGGTTTGGCATGCCTCTCATTTTTGGAAGAGTGTGAAATTGAAATTTATAGCCTCTGTTTATAATGTCCAGTATCCATTTGTCTGTTGTGACAATATGCCAATTGCTTGCAAATAATGCTAGTTTCCCTCCCAAAGGTGCTGTCAGCTGAGACTTGCTTGGCATGGAAATGAGGGAGTCATTGGGTTTGCTTCCTGTATTGTTGTGCACTGTCTTCACCACCTCTTGGTGCTGGAGATTGCCATTGTCTGCCTCTATATGATCCTTGTGATTGCCCTCTGCCCCTTGTGCGTCTGTATCTGCCTCTTTGGGGCTTGTCAGTGGCAGGAAAGGACCAGCTTTTTGAAGGCCAATTTCTGCTAAAACGTGGTGGTTGGACCTGTAAGAAAGCCTTGACAGTTTGCATAGATTTGGCTTTTTCTTCCATTTTCCGTAGTATGTCCTCAGCATTAGTACCAAATAATACATCCTTTTGTAAAGGAGCATCAAGAAGTTTAGCTTTCACATGATCAGGTAAATTTTGTTCCCTAAGCCAGGCATGTCTGCGAATGACTGATCCTGTAGCAGCCGCTCTACTGGAGGCCTCTAGGGCATCATAACCACATTGTAAGGCGTGTTTACCCACTTGCTCCGCACTATGCATCATATCCTGTAACTCTTAAATCTGGTTGTTCAGGTTGAGACATTTTGTTCCTTAATTGTGATAACAGGTACTGTTGATATTTAATCATATGAAACTGACAGTTTAAGGCCCTCGTGGCTAGGGGGGCCGAGGTATATACCTTTTTACCCCACCTTTCTAGAGATCTGGATTCCCTTTCTGCAGGGAGTGGATTCTTGGCAGTAGAGGCCTTTAATCCCTTGGGGCCTTGTGAAATGGTTTCAGGGTCAGCATTATGGCCTTTGTAGAGAAATTGGTGAGAGCTGGGTACTCTGTAATACCTATCAGGTTTTACTGGTGCAGGAGGCAGAGAATCAGGGTTAAGGCAAGCCTCCGAATAGACATCATCCAGTACATCCAAAACAGGGGTATAGCCAGAGGTCTGTGCTGAGGTAACCAAAGAAATTCCCTAAGTCTTTTCTTGGAATCTGAAAAGTCTTGGCCTTCCCAATGGAAGTGTTCCCTCAAAGTGTGCAAGGTTTCCCAAAAGAAAAATCCTCAGGAGGGGATACAGAAGGAATGGACTGTTCTGCATCCGAATCCTCAAAAGGGGAGTAAGAGTGTTCCTCTGCATCAGAATGTTCTGATAAAATGGATCCCTGATCAGAAGAGGGAGATTCTTCCTCCACTCTGGGTCTCTTGTCAGGAGGGGCTGAGAACCTCTGATAAGAGTAATTAAATCCTCAGCCATTTTAAGCATCTGTTTCTTAGGCATGGGTCCAGGAGATGGGCCCTGTGCAACAGGCCTCATGGGATGCCTGGCTGCTTTGGATTTAGTAAAAGCCTTTATTGAAAAAGAAGATGAGGGCCTAAATACACCATGGGTGGAGGTGGACCTGTCCACATTAGTAGGCTCGACATTAGCAGGGTCTTCGGTTGTAGTCTGGGAAAGGACCGAGGACCCAGCGGTCTCGGGTACAGAGAACACCGCCAAAGGAGTGTCGTCGGTAGTCAGGGACTGCAAAGGCGTCTCGCTGAGAACCGGACCACGTGTAGCCTGTTTTGGCGTGGTGTCGGCGGGGACCGCGGGTCTCGCGTGTCGGTCCTTTTCCTTGCGTTTTTTGGACAAAGCGGGAGGCGGAGTGGGCGGCGACATCTTATAATCAAAAGCTTTACCAAAGTAGTGTTGGGCGAACTCCGCCCGGCTTGATAGTGCGTTTATTGAAGGTAGCGCCAGCGACAGCCCGAGCGTCGTGGTCTGGGCCCAAACAAGGTATGCAACGGGAATGGAAATCCTTATGCGGTATTTGCTTCCCACAAGAAATACAATTATTAACTTTTTCTGACATCGGTCTGAGGCAAGAAAAGTTTCCCCAACGGGGTACTTAGCTTTAAAGAAGACTTCGGTTCCAATTTTTTCGTAATTCAGGAGCTGGCCGACCGGCACTTGCGAACTGCTTCTGCTTCGGGCACCGCGCGGCAAAAAAGACTGAAGAACATTGCGTCGGCTGTGTCTTATATACTCTGGCCTTACTGACGTCAGAAGAGTAAGCGACAACAACCGACGCCGGACCAAGACTTTGGAATTCGGCCGACCGAGGGACCGCCTGACGGCTGAAAACCCATCTGTGATTACTGCAGCTGTATGCACGATGAACATCACTACAGGAAAACAATGTAGGGCTTCAGGTAAGTATAAGTACTAGGAAGCAGTAAGCAATGACAATTAAGCAAAAACAAACTTTGATAGGCATCAACTATGGCAGTGGCAATGGTATACAGTAAAATTCAAAAACATAACATTCACAGGTAAGTCAGCAGTATCATGTAACTGAAATGAGTTACAATGGTAAAAAAAGAATTACAGTCAAAACGTTCTCAGGTAAACAGCTAAGCATAAGAGAGGTTATTAACCTGCTGAGCAGTAATATGCATATGCAGTTAAAGTAAAAACATTACAGTCAAGACATATTCTCAGATAATCAGCTAAGCATGAGGCAACAGAAAGTATAAGTTGTCATATCACTCTTTAGGTTATGAACAACCCCTGAGTGGTAAGACAGCAAAAGCGACACTCAGGTGAAATGCAACACAGCACCAAAAGCCGGTCGATAAGACAGTAAAGCCACACAGATGAGAAATAAACACATCAGCACTAGCCAGTAGATTGCAGACACATCACTGTAGAAGTAGCACTACAATGCAATGTACAGACATAGCATATTATTACACTGGATATGAAAAGTCTGTATACTAATATTCAGCACATCTTTGGATTGCAAGCCCTTACACATTATTTGGAGATAACTCTATAATAAAATTAGATAATGAACTAATACATTTTTGTTTGGTAAATAATTACTTTGAATTTAATAAAGAAATATACCATCAATTACAGGGTATCGTCATGGCAGCACCATTTGCATTTGCTCCTATGTATACCAATCTGTTAATGGGATTATTTGAAATGGAATATATCTCTACCCGGGAATTTTTTAGATAACTTATGATTAGATACTATAGCTATATTGATGATTTAACAGTTTTATGTAAGGGGGGGGGCTGATAATTAGTTACGGACCTTGTCCGGAATTTACAACATAAGAGGTTTGGTCTACAATTTGATGGCTTACAAATGGGGAAGAAGATAGCATTTCTACATGTCCAATTGGAAGGTACTATGAATGGTATGATTACAACTGTACTACACAGGAAATCTGAAGATGGCATTCATTACCTCCACGGGAATAGCTGTCATCCCTCCCATCTCCTGTCAACTTTGTCCCACAGTGAATACCTACATTTATGTAGGCTATGCAATAATGACATGGATTTTCAGAGAGAGAGATATGCAAGAAAATGGATAAAATGGATATGTTCTTGAGGAGGGGGTATGACATTCAGTTACTTGAACATCTTGCCAGGGGTATAAATCATGATATTTCTGGGATGACAAAGGTACAGGACACATATAGGAATCAGTTTAATGTCAACAATGGAGCAATTAATTCTCAAAGATCAGTGGTTTGTAAAAAAAAAGTTTCTTTTGTCACTACTTACAGGCTATTTAGTGAACAATTTGTGAATTTGGTCACATTTTATCAAGTCTTTTTGATAAAAAAGATTTTTCAGATATGTTACAGAATGCCCTTTTTACTTCTTACAGGAGAGGTAGAAATATTCAAGACAAGTAAATTTTCCTTTGCAACACAATGTTCCACATTTATTGGAATGTGTAGTCACTTTTACTTGTCGGAACTGTTCAAGCTGTAAATTTATTGTGAGAGATTTTGATAAAATGAATGGTATTAAGTTTACTACTAAAGGTAGACATCATTGTAATACAGAAGGAATTATTCACAGGTTAAAATGCCCTTGCAATATGTTGTTCATAGGTAACGGTAAGAGAGCATTTAAACCCCGATTTCAAGAGCATGTCAGAAATATTAAAAAGGGCAAGCTGGAAAGCCCAATTGCAGTGCACTTTAAACAGTGTCATAATAGTGATTTGAGGGGGTTACAGGGTACTGTGTTGGAACAGATTTGCATTAACTGTTGTGATAATGTTGATGTAAAAAACAGGCCTTCGTATAAGGAAAAAAAAATTTTTTTTAAAGTATGGCACTTTAATTCCCAATAGACTTAATACTGAGTGTAATTGGAAATTACTCATTTAACTGGTTAATCGGATAATTGATGAGTATAATTTACTTAGGATTACTATTTAATGTGAAGCTTGTGCATAAGGATTTTACTCCTTGAAGGCTGTACAGTCAAGGCGCTAGAATATGTAACAGTATTAAGTATTGTGTTTTTTTGTGCGTGTGCTTTGGAATAAAGCTTTTATTTAGCGGATTATCTGGCCTTTGCTGCTACATCTTGCTGCTGCTGTTGCTACTGTTACTGAAAGATCTGCGCTGATGGGGCTTTTAGTCAAATCCACAGCAGAAGCAACAGTCAAAAAATGGATAACTACTAGGGGGTATAAAACTTTGCACAATAACTCTAAGAATCAATCAGAGGAGGTTAGAAAAGATCGGGAAGAGAGACTGAAAAGCAATTTATAAGAGAACAATGGGAGGACATATATATGCCTCCCAAGTAAGCAAAAAAGCCCAGAAGATTTATAATTTTGGCTTGAAATTATCTGCATAGACAATTTTACAGCCCAAGCAGTATTCAAATAATTTTTCCATTGGTAGACAGCAAATGTTGGAGGTGTGATGGGGAAGAAATAGGTAACTGGGAACATATGCCTTGGGAGTGTAACAAATCGGCAGATTTTAAAAATTCCCTACAGAGTACTTTGTTAGAAATGATGGGTGAATAATGGCTGTAACTAAGGATATGACTTTTTGAGCTGGGACATAGGATCTGAATTGCCTAGACACTGTAAGGTCTTATTAAGTTTAAATCTGTTGGCTGTCAAAACAAAAAACAATTACTAGAAAATGGAACTCTAAGACTAAACCAACTGCATTTGAAGAACGGAATATTATAAAAGAGATAAAGGTTTAGAAAAAGGTGGGAGCAAATAGAAAAAATGGAAACTGTGGGAACAATACATGCAGAATAATGTTCAGGAGGAGGAGTGAGGCTTAAGGGAAGACAGGAACTCATCATTTTTTTGTGATATTGGACTGAAGTTAATTACAAAGAAAAGATATGTGACTTTAAAATGTTAATATGGTTTATAGTCTTATCTTTTAATGTGTGTTTGCCTGTCTTAAGTGATAATTTAATGAGGTGTTTAAATAATGTATGGTGCACATTATCAATGCTTCAGGATGGATCTCAAGGACCAGAGAAATGAGTAATAATACTGACTGCTAGATGGATTCCAATAGTGACACAAAAGGGAAAAAAGTTAATAATGGAAGATTTGTGGTAGTACGTGGCTACTGTCAAGAGAACAGGAGGATTATGCTGGCATGTATTAATATTCCACCAAAAACTGCTAATATGAAGCTTGAGAAATTTTGGGGGAAATAATCAGCTTTCAGACATTTATTATTTTCTTCCCTTTTAACTTGCAAACTTCCACAAGAATACTATCTGTTTCTGGAGGCTGCACTGTTGTTTGATTAAACATCAACATTTTATTTTCATCATTTTGAACCTTAACTACTAACTGTTGAGCCTCAACTTCCTCTAACACTGACATAATTAAGTCTTCCATAAATATTTCAATTCTGTCTTTTCTTGGTTTCCGCATTCTCTGCTTTAAACAAATTTTCATAAAAAATTCTGAAATATATCTAACATGTCTACGGAATATCTAGTTATTTTTCTTATCATAGGCTCCCTAAGTCTGGTCGCAATCCTTTCTACTGCCTAAGTTGCAGTGCTAAAAGTTTCTGTGCTCTAGGTTATCAAAAATACTCACTTGGCAACTTTTCTAAATGTATGCATATTATCTAAATGCTCCCTTATTTTCCCTTTAGTACTCTGCTTTGTTCCTTCTCGTTATGCAAAATTCCCATCATTATTCTGCAATACCTTGACCTTTGTCAGCCACTCTAAATAATTCCTGCTACTTCTTTGCCCTATATCTCTTAACGTCTACCGCATTTTAAACACAATTTTCATTTTATTGCACATACTAGCTATCCTGTCTGAAGAACTAACTCCTGAATAATTTCTACTATCAGTTCTTTAATTTCCTCTCTTTTTTAATGGATATGTACGAAAGCACCACTGTCTCATTTCTTTTAATTATTCCACATCTTTATCTTAGTTTAAGAGGTGCATGTTCTGCTATAGATCATTAGATCTAATTCGATGAAGCTCAAAGTTTTTCCATTAAATATACATGGTCAGGGTCAGTTTACTCCATTTATTGTGTCTTGGGGAAGAACGTGTAGAGTCTGAGTTCACATTTTCTATACCAAATATCATATAATTCTTCAGAAAGCTACTTATTTTTTTAATATGTTCCCTTCTAGGTCCCTCTCATACATCCTTCCTACTGCAGCTCATGATCCAGTCTCCACCCATAAAAAATGTTCCCTGTTGAAAGTTTATTATTTCTTACAAAATTCTCATTAGCTGCATAACAGTAGTGGCAAGTGAAATGCAAAAAAGAAGTTATGTCTTACTATAATCTTCCATCTGTGTTATCGATCTTCACGAATCCTTGAATGTGGGCTCAGTTCCGAGCCCTGAAACTGACTCGGCCGTTTATTTCAGCTCGCGCCTCCCAAACTCTTGAGCTAGGCTTTTATCCATAATGCTCCTCTCAAAATTACCTCAGATCGAGTTTGCCTAAATTAGTGGCAGACAAATAGCATATAAAAAGAAGAGACCAGATATGTGTCCATAATATGAAGACACTCCTGTAAGAATTCGATCTAAGAGTCTCAGGTTAAGGGACAGAGGGAGGGAATGTCAAGGATTAGTGGAGATCGACAACACAGATGGAACATTATGGTAAGACATAACTTTTTTATTTGTTGTTGTCGATCTTTACGTAATCCTTGACTGTGGGACAGTCTCCAGCTACCTAAATGTTGGGAGGTCTCACAGAAGAGTATTCCTGAGCACCATCGAACCGAATGATGCCTGTCCTCTAGAGACCTGACTCAGTTTGTAATGAGTGATAAAGGTATGAGGAGAAGCCAAGTAGCCGCTGCGCAAATGCCATCTAAGGATGCTCTAGCATGAACAACTGCAGAAGTTGCCACTGCTCTAGATGAATGGGCAGACTGGAGCCCTTTCGACTGATAAATAAATGTAATACAGTCTCTAAACCATTTCACCAAGTTAACCTTTGAAACTGGATTGCCTAAGGAAAGAGAAGAAAAGGAAACAAACAATTGATCAGATTTTCAGAAGTCTCTTGTTCTGTGAAGATAAAAACTTAACTGTCTGTGGATGTTTAATAAATGAAGGGAGTACTCCCCTTTGTTGGCAAAATTAGGGAAAACGACTGGTAGTTGAAGTGTCTGATTGACATTACATTCTGAGACTACTTTTGGTAAAAAGGCTGGATTAGTCCTAAGGGAGACCCTGTTGTTGTGAAATATTATGTAGGTGATTTGCAGGACAAGGCCTGAAGTTCAGATACTCTTCTTGCAGATGTGACAGCCACTAAAAATAAAGTTTTCCAAGTCAGAAACTTTAAGTCACAAGTTGATGATGGTTTGAAGAGAGACAAAGTAAGGGACTGAAGAACTAGTGATAGATCCCAGGGAGGAATGGGTTCTTTAAAAGGAGGTCTTAATATTAGGGCTCCCTTTAAAAAGACTTTACAAAGTTTGTGTGACATAAGGGATGACCCATCAAACCCCATATGGAAGTTCGAGATTGCTGCTAGGCGAATAATTGTTGAGACAGAAGAACCAGATTGATAGAGGTTAGCTAAAAAATCCAAGACTTTATGAATAGAGGTTGTATAAGGGTCAAGATTGTTCAGAAGGGCCCAACTTGCAAATTTTTCCCATTTGCTTTGATACAGTTTTCTAGTTGAAGGTTTGTGATGAGCCACAATGATTTGGTGGACAGGAGAGGAAAGGAAATGATGCCTGTCAATCATCGGAATTGGAGAAGCCACGCAGTGAGCTTGAGATGTGAGAGGTTCAGATGAACTAAGCCCTCCTGGTGAGGCAGCAGACCTGGAGCCGGGTCCAGAATCCATGGTTTCTGAAAAAGATAAGGCCAAAGAAAGGGAAACCAAACTTGTTGAGGCCAGAAGGGAGCAATGAGGATCACTGAACTCTCCGGCCTATTGGCTTTCTTTAGAAACTGAGATATCAGAGGAGTAAGGGAGAAAGGCATAGAGAAGACTGGGGGGGGGGGGTCAATCATGGAGAACCGCGTTTCTGGCTGAGGTGGAATTAGCGCAAAGTAACTACTGCACTTGTTTAAAGGGGACGCAAAAAGATCAAAGCAAGGCTGGCCCCAGTGACGAAAAATTTCTTTTGCCACCACATGATTGAGAGACCACTCATGAGCCATGAGAATGGTTCTGCTCAGCCTGTCCGCTATCACGTTAGATCTCCCCAGAATATGAATTGCTGTGAGAAAGCAGTTGGATGAAATCGCCCATTGCCAAACACTGAGGGCTTCTTGACATAATGGGTAAGATTTGCTTCCCCCTTGCTTGTTGATATACCAAACTACTGACATGTTGTCTGTCTGAATTGCTACTGTTCACCGAGGAAGGGCATCCTGAAATACTTGCAATGCCAACAGCACTGCCCTCATCTCTAGAACACTGATGTGCAAGTTGTCCTCTAGTTGGGACCACGTGCCTTGAACTGTCCTTCCCAGGTAATGCACCCCCCATCTGGGAAGCATCCATGGACACTATGGCTTGAGGTTCAGAAGAATCTGGTTGGAACGAAGCCACTATGAAAGACCCTGTTTGCAGCAAATGGTAATCACGATTAGGTAAGACATCGGTTGATGCATCAGAGACCACTGGAAGGCAAGTAACCATTGTAAGATTCGCATGTGATATCTTGCTAAGTAAACCAAAGTGACTGAGGCTGCCATAGAGCCTAATGCCTGTAGGACTAATCTGGCTGGAACCTTTCTGTTTAGAATAATTTGCTTGATCTGATATCTGATCCTTTGTAGTCTTTCTGATGGAAGTGAAGCAATTCCTGTAATAGTGTCCAACCGGGATCCAATGAATTCTAATTGTTGAGAAGGCTGTAAATTTGACTTTTTGTAATTTATTGTGATGCCTAGATAAGCAAAGAGATGTAGTGTGTAATCTTTTGCCCGTTCTAATGGATGCCTGGTGGTAGCGGTGAAGAGCCAGTCATCGAGGTATGGAAAAACTCGAAATCCTTGCAGTCTGAGATGAGCTGCAACCACTGCCATACATTTGGTGAACATCCTGGAGGCTGAGGTGAGTCCCAAGGGCAGTGCTCTGAACTAGAAATGACCGACTCCCAGCCAGAAGCGCAGGAATCTCCTGGAGCGTTTGTCCATTTTTATGTGGTAATACGCATCCTGGAGATCTACAGAACAGATCCAATCACCTTTCTCCAAAACTGGAAGTATCGACTGTACCGAGACATTCCAGAATTTGGTTTGCTGAGATCCAAGATGGGTCTCCAGTCCCCTGTTTTTCTGGGCACTAAAAAGACCTTGAGTAAAACCCAGATCCTATTTGGTCCGGTGGGAGTTTTTGGATGACTCTGCTGTCAAGCGTTTTTTGAATTTCAATGACTGCTGCTTCCCTGTGACTGGGTGGAACAACCGGGAGTCTTTTTTGGGTTTTTGGATGTATACAAGGTGGGATTTTGTAACCTCTGGATATTATTCCCTGCACCCATTTGTCCGAAGTCATTAGTTGCCAGGTAGGCTGGTGCAGGGATAGTCGTCCCCCGACTGCCTCCACAGGAGGGCAATCGGGGCTCCCCTCAGGGGTGCTGGTAGGAAGTACCAGAAAAAGAATCTCTGGACCTCTTGTTCTGCGGGCCACTTCTGCCTCTAGGGTGGCGTCTCCCATTACTTCTCCCTCTGCCCCAGGGAAAGTCTTTGTCACATGAATCTTGGAAAGGCCCTTTGAATTTTTTAAACCATAGTCTCCCACTTCTCTGGCTCCTACAGT